>NW_022680955.1:0-60618 GCF_009764315.1 Trachypithecus francoisi | reverse complement strand
GACTAAAAAACTATACTCTACATATTTATGCCTTCGGGAAATGTTAAATATTGTGAAGCAAAGCAACTCATTATTGGTAAGACAACCAATTAAAACTGCAGAATTGTAGAGGTTACGGGTTACATGTAGAAGAAAATTTCATAGCAATAATCTTTTAAGACTATGTGAAGAGACTCCACAGTGAAGCAGAAATCAGAAGAGGCTCATAGACAGAAGAGACTTACCTTGTCTCAGATGAGACTTTGGACAGCAGACATTTGGGTTAATGCTGAAATGACTTAAGACTTTGGGGGACTGTTGGGAAGGCATGATAGGTTTGGAAATGTGAGGACATGAAATTTGGAGGGGCCAGGAGCAGAATAATATGGTTTGGCTATGTCCCTGCCCCCATCTCAACTTGAATTGTATAGCTCAGAATTCCCACGTGTTAGGGGAGGGACCCAGGGGGAGGTAGTTGAATCCCTAAGGTCTCTGAAATGAGAGCAGAATTAAGAATACTGTGTATGCTCTCAGTTCACCAGTTTATCAAAAGTAGCTTTATGATTCAGAAGGGTGTCTGTTCTTTTGCAATTAGAAGAAAAGAAAGAATATTTTATATTTCGACTCTTTGGATTTTCTTCACTAACAGTATTTCCAAGGCTAAGTAAGGGAGTTGCAAGTAGCACCAAGAAAAAAAACAGGCTTGAGCAGCTTTTTAAAAATGGTCTTAAAATATGCAAAATGGAGCCAGGTGTGGTGGCTCACTCTTGTGATCCCAGCAGTTTGGGAGCCTGAGGTGGGAGGATTGCTTGAGGCCAAAAGTTTTGAGATCAGCCTGGGCAGCAGAGCAAGATCCCCATCGTTACAAAAAAAAAATAGTGTTTTTAAAAATTAGATGGATGTAGTGGTACATGCCTTCGAGTCCTAGTTTCTTGGTAGACTGAGGTAGGAGGAGCTCTTGAGCCCAGGAGTTCAAGTCTTCAGTGAGCTATGACTGCACCACTGTCCTCAAGCCTGGGCAACAAAGTGAGACCCTGTCTCCCTCCATATATATAGGTATATAAATAAATATATATAAATAATATATTTATAATATACATAAATAAATATATACTTTAAATAAATACATATTAATACATATGTATTTATACATAAATATATAAATATATATTCATAAATATATTTTATTATATATATATATATATATATACCCACATGGAAAAGGGAAGGAGCCAAATTATCAAAGAAGTTATTGAAGAAGAAGATGTATTTGTCCTGCCAAATATCAGAACTTTTATAAAACTACAGCAATTAAGACAGTGTGGTCTTCACTGATTAACTGACTAATGAAAGAGAATAGAGCGCTCCCAAATAAATCTCCACAATTTTAATCTTTGATATGTGATGTAGATCACATGGCAGATCAGCAAGGAAAGAAATAAATTTTCAATAAATACAATTAAAAAATAGCGGTTATTGCTATAGAAAACAAAATGAAATTATATTTCTACTGTGCTCTATATACAAACATTAAATTCCAGATGGACCAGACTTCCATGTCAGAAACAAAACTTTAAAACTTTTAGTAGAAAATGTAAGTGAATGAGACACAAAAAGCCATTTAACCATTAAAAAAGAATAGACATTTTGACTATCACAAAAGTAAGAACTTTTTCATATCAAAAAGTGGAAAGATGGGCTGAACATGGTATCTCAAGCCTGTAATCCCAAACACCTGAGGTCAGGAGTTTGAGACCAGGCTGATCAACATGGTGAAACCCAGTCTCCAGTAAAAATACAAGAAATTAGTGGGGCATTGGTGGCAGACACTTGTAATCCCAGCTACTTGGGAAGCTCAGGCATGAGAAGCATCTGAATCCGGGAGGTGTAGCTTGCAGTGAGCCACTGCACTCCAGCCTGAATGACAGAGCGAGACTCTGTCTCAAAAAATTTTTTTAATTAAAAATAAAAGTTAAAAATTGAAAAGATAAACTATAAACGAGAGGAAGATATTTGCAGTACCTAAAACCTATGAAAGATTAATATCATATCGACGAAGTATAAGGAGCTCCTATGAATTAATTTTGAAAATAGCAACCCAACAGAAAATTGGGAAAATACATTAATAGGGATTTCACAAAAGAGAAAGTCCCCAAAACATAAAAATTTTCTCACCCTCATTAGTAATCAGGAAAATGCACAAGATACTACATATCTATTCTCTCCAAAAATATCAAGAAGTTTGAAAATACCAAATGTACTAGTCCACATTCACACGGCTGATAAAGACGTACGTGAGATGGGGAAGAAAAAGAGGTTTAATTGGATTAAGGGTTCCACATGGCGGTGGATGAACAGCACTTCTTACATGGCAGTGGGAAGAGAATATGAGAAGGAAGCAAAAGACAGAAACCTTGAAAAATCCATCAGACCTTGTGAGACTTATTCATTATCACAACAATAGCATGGGAATCTCTGGCCCCAGGGATTCAACTACCTTCCCCTGGGTCCCTCCTCCAACACGTGGGAATTCTGAGTGATACAACTCAAGTTAAGATGTGGGTAGGGACATGGCCCAACCATATTATTCTGCTCCTGGCCTCTCCAAATCTCATGTCCTCACATTTCAAAACTTATCATGCCTTCCAACAGTCTCCCAAAGTCTTCACTCATTTCAGCATTAACTCAAATGTCTGCTGTCCAAAGTCTCATCTGAGACAAGGCAAGTCTCTTCTGCCTATGGCCTGTAAAATCCAAAGCCCATAAAATCCAAAGCTAGTTACTTCCTGGATACAATGAGGGTACAGGTAATTGAGTAAATACAGCTGTTCCAAATGGGAGTAATTGGCCAAAACAAAGGGGTTACAGGCCCCATGCAAGTCAGAAATCTAGCAAGATAGTCAAATTTTAAAGATCCAAAATGATCTCCTTTGACTCCATGTTTCACATCAAGGTCATGCTGATGCAAGAGGTGGGCTCCCACGGTCTTGGATTGTTCTGCCCTGTGGCTTTGCAGGGTATATCCCACCTCCTGGCTAATTTTATGGGCTGATGGTGAGTGTTTGCAGCTTTTCGAGTCTCACGGTGCAAGCTGTCAGGCCCAATACAGACCTTAGAATGAATTAAGGGTGTAATTGATCAGTTAACTTCAGGACTTGTTATTTCAAAGAGATACATAAAATGAATAGATAGAAAGGCAAAAAGAAGAAAAACACACAACTTTACACACAAGAAAGAGGATTTAATCACAGATGCAAAAAATGTATAAGAGAATACTTTTGCAATCTTATGTTTACTTATTTTAAAGTAAGCTCTTTATTTGCTTGGAGAATATGAACTCCTACAGGTGTTTCTTTCTTTCTTTTCCCTTTTTTTTTTTGTTTTTTTTGAGACGGAGTGTTGCTGTGTCTCCCAGGCTGGAGTGCAGTGGCGCAATCTCGGCTCACTGTAACCTCCACCTCCTGTGTTCAAACGATTCTCGTGCCTCAGCCTCCCTGAGTAGCTGGAATTACAGGCACCTACCATCATGCCCAGCTAATTTTTGTATTTTTAGTAAAGATGGAGTTTCACCATGTTGGCCAGGCTGTGTTCGAACTCTTGACCTCAGGTGATCCACCCGCCTCTGCCTCCCAAAGTGTCGAGATTACAGGCATGAGCCACTGTGCCTGGCCTGCTACAGGTTTTTCAAAAATAGGTAGGAAGCATGAGGGGACCAGAAACACTGAAAAACTTGGAAAACGTTTCAAGGAACCATACTCCCCAAAGTAGCCAGGCCCATATGGTGTTATGGGGAACACTTTCAAAGCTTCAAACAACAGATAATTCTTCTGCTACTTAAGATTTCAGAGCACAGAAACAAAATGAAAGCATCCAAACTCACTTTATGAAATGGTCTTAACTCTGTTATCAAACCTGATGAAGATGGCACAAATGCCAAAACAACAAACCAATATCGCCTACAAGAATAGATACAAAAATTATTAATAAAATGTTAGTAAATAAAGTCCAGCAGTATATGTGTTTACATATAAACGTGTTATACATTTTAATGTTATTGAGGAAAAAAATTGGAAAATTGAGATTCATTTAAAAAATGAAAAATGCCCAGATTCTTACTAATCAAGATAACACTGGAAATCTATAAACGTGTTTCAAAAATAGAATCAGACTGTTGTTAGGACAATATGTTCTTTCTTATCTTCCGTTATTCTAAATATCTCTGTGATCAACATGTTAATGGTTAAAACTTTTTGCATATCTTTACTTCAGATCAACACTAAGTAATCAGAATTTCTGCCTTGAAGTGTGTCATGTTTTTTTTTTTTTTTTTTGAGACGGAGTCTCGCTCTGTCGCCTAGGCTGGAGTGCAGTGGCGCGATCTCGGCTCACTGCAAGCTCCGCCTCCCAGGTTCACGCCATTCTCCTGCCTCAGCCTCCCGAGTAGCTGGGACTACAGGCGCCCGCCATCTCGCCCGGCTAGTTTTTTTGTATTTTTTAGTAGAGGCGGGGTTTCACCGTGTAGACCAGGATGGTCTCGATCTCCTGACGTCGTGATCCACCCGTCTCGGCCTCCCAAAGTGCTGGGATTACAGGCTTGAGCCACCGCGCCCGGCCGAGTGTGTCATGTTTTAAAACTTTTTATATGTATTGCCAAATTATCCTGTAGATAAAAAATGGAAATTTTCGCCCTCCCAACTACAGCGTGTAAATACGCCATTTTCCCCATACCCTAACCTATGCTGTGTATTACTGCTCTTAATAATCCTGCGAGATGAATAGATGAGAAATAGCATATTATGCTGTTTTAATTTGCACTTGTTTTTACCACATTAAACATTTTCTCACATATTTCATGGCCGTTAGTATTTCTTCTTTGGTTAATTAATTCTCTATGTCCTTAGCCCATTTTTCTGTTGTAGGTCTACATTTTCTTACCAATTTTTAAAATATTTTTAGTCATATTAATTATACTAATGCTATTGTATCTTATGGCAAATGTTTTCTCTAGTTTGACCTTTCCTTTTCAACATCTCTGATGTTGATTTTTATCTTCCAGGAATTCTACGTTTTTTGCTTGTTTGTTTGTTTTTAGATGGAGTTTCACCCTTGTTGCCCAGATTGGAGTGCAATAGCACAATCTCGGCTCACTGCAACCTCCATCTCCCAGGCTCAAGCGATTGTCCTGCCTCAGCCTCCCAAGTAGTTGGGATTATAGGCATGAGCCACCACAGCTGGCCAATTTTGTATTTTTAGTAAAGACGGGGTTTCAACATGTTGGTCAGGCTGCTTTTGAACTGCTGACCTCAGGTGATCCACCCACCTCAGCCTCCTGAAGTGCTGGGATTACAGGTGTGAGCTGCCATGCCCAGCCAGAATTCTACATTTTTGATGTGGTCAGATCCATCAATCTTTTCCTTTATGTTTTATGCCTTTGGTTTAATGCCTAGAAGTCTCCCTTATCCCCAAAGGATAGAAATATTTGACTACTTTTTCATCTAAAACATTTATGTGTTAATTTTCTTTATTTTTAGTAAATTTTACATTCAACTTCTGGTAACAAAATGTTAACAAAAGCCAGTAGTTTTGACTCATTTCTCCCTCCAATATCCATTTGAAATAATTCATCAAATGTAATAGAGCAATTCTGTGTCACTCATGAAAGTTATGCAAGAAGTAAGGGAAATATATTTTTTCACTCTAATTTGCATTCTTGGTGAGAACTGAGAGAAAGCTGCTTTAATATAACAAGAGCTGGTTGCCATGAAGAAGAGCCACATTAAACAAGAAAGAGTTCTTCAATAAGAAACACATGACTTCCAAACTAACGAAACTCCACGGAGGCAGGAAATAGCAGATCTGGCACTGCCCAAAATGGAATTACTGTATTAGAAGACGAGCTGGAAGAATGATCCCAAAATTCAGCGGGGAAAAGTAGGTAATGCAATGAAATGGTGAGGAAGAAAGAAAATAGACGTGGAATCTTTTTTCAAAATATTCAAACAAATTTGTAATAGAATTTGCAGAGCAGATGATGAAGAAGAAATAAGCATAAAAAATACTAAAAAAGGCCAGGCACGGTAGCTCATGCCTGGAATCCCAGCACTTTGTGAGGGCGAGGTGGGGAGATCACCTGAGGTTGGAAGTTCGAGACCAGCCTGACCAACAGGGAGAAACCCCTGTCTCTACTAAAAATGCGAAATTATCTGGGCATGGTGGCGCATGCCTGTAATCCCAGCTACTTCGCAGGCGGAAGTCATGGAGAGCCGAGATCCGGCTATTGCACTACAGCCTGGGCAGTAACACTGAAACTCTGTCTCAAAAAACAAAACAAAGAAACAAACAAAAAAACATTTTGCAGAGCTGAAGAAAGGTTCAAGTCAAAATTAAAATATTTCACTAAGGGCTAGAAAATATTACTGCACAAGAAAAACAAAATTCCTAGACATATCTTGGTTAAATCTCTGAATTTTGAAGACACGCACACACACACCAGAAAAAAAGAAGTTTGTCTCCAAAAAGAGAAGCTAGTTTGCCTCATGCTCACATCTGCAATGCTCAATGCCAATAAAATTTGGAGCAAGATTACAGGGCACCCACGAAAATAGGTCATAACTCAAATACAACTCAAAAGTCTACATCTGGCCTAACATTCACAAACGAGGGCAAAAGGAAGTCGACAGGCAATGACTGAAAAGGTTTATCAACTACCCATTTTTTCTGGAAAAAAAACCCGCCAAAATTACTGTTTTTCAAAAGAAATAAAAATCAAAATATAAAACAGGAGAAAAAGTTCTTCATGATCTTGTGGTAGACAATGATTTCTTAAACAAGACACCAAATATTCTAATCTTAAAGGAAATAGTGTCAAATTGGACTACTTAACAGTTAAGAACTTTGGTTCTTAATGGTTCATGTGATGATACCATTAAGAGAACTAAAAAGGCCAAGCCCCATGGCACATGTGTGTCATCCTAGCACTTTGAAAGGCTGAGGCAGGAAGATCACTTGAGCTCAAGAGGTCGAGACTAGCCTGGGCAACTCCAAAACTCCATTTCTACAAAAAAAAAAAAAAAATACCCAGACCTGGTGGCAGGGCCTGTAGTCTCAGCTACTCTGCAAGCTGAGGTGGGAGGATCACTTGAGCTTGGGAGGGTGGTGGCTGAATTGAGTGGAGACTGTCACTGAACTCCAGCCTTGGGAACAGAGTGAGGCCCTGTCTCAAAAAATAAAAAACAGAATGAAAAAGAAATCATCAGAGTGGGACAAATTATTTGCAATACATTCAACCTTCATAAAACACAGAGAGAGAGAACTCAACTCCAAAATATATAAAGAATCCGGATGGGCATGGTGGCTCACACCTGTAATCTCGGCAATTTGGGAAGCTGAGGCGGACAGATCACTTCAGCCCAGGAATTCAAGACCAGCCTAGGCAACATCTCTACTAAAAAAACACAAAAATTAGCCAGACCTGGTGGCGCATGCCTATAGTCCCAGCTACCCGGAAGGCTGAGGTAGGAGAATCACCTGAGCCCATGGAGTCAAAGCTGCAGTAAGCCGAGATCAGGCCACTACACTCCAACCTGGGCAACAGAGAAACAGTGCGAGACCCTGTCTCAAAGAAAAATAGGTGTTTGATTGATAGATAGATAGATAGATAGATAGATAGATAGATAGATGTATGTGTGTATATATATGTGTATACATGTGTGCGTGTATGTGTGGGTGTGTGTGCGCATGTGCGCGTGTGTGTGTATGTGTGTACATAGAGAGAGAGCCTCCAGGGCCGGGAGCGGTGGCTCACGCCTGTAATCCCAGCCCTTTGGGAGGCCAAGGCTGGTGGATCGCCTGAGGTCAGGCGTTCAAGAACAGCCTGGCCAACATGGTAAAACCCCCGTCTCTACTAAAAATACAAAAAAATTTAGCCAGGTATGGTGGTGGGTGCCTGTAATCCCAGCTACTTGGGAGGTTGAAGCAGGAGAATCACTTGAACCCGGGAAATGAGGTTGCCATGAGCCAAGATCGTGCCACTGCACTCCAGCCCAGGTGACAGAACAAGACTTCATCTCACAAAAGGAAAAAAAAAAAAAAAAGAAAGAGAAGAATCCTATAAATCAATGGGAAAAAGGAAGAAACCTTCAGGATAAATTGACAAGAGATCAAGAGATTTGAATAGTCACTATCCAAATGGCCCAAGAACACAAAACGTTGCTCAACCTTGTTAGTCATCCAATATATGCCATTGATGTGAGAATGAAATACCACCACACACCCATGGAAGAGCTAAAATAAAAAGAGACTGGCTATACCAGTGTTGATGAGGATGCAGACCAAGTGGGACTGTCATATAATGCATTTTGGTGGGAGGAAAATCAGTACAGTGCTTTAGAGAGCTGTGTTTGCAGTACGCGCTAAGGCTAAGCAGTATGCACACTTCATGACCCAGTAATTTCACTTGTTCAACAGAAATGTGGACATATTTGCCACAAAAGGCACGTGCTAGAATGTTTGTATTGGCAACATTTGTAATAGTCAAAAATTAAAACCACTTGAAGTCTCCATTGACAACACAGTGGATAAAAAAAAGTGGTGTATTCACACAATACAATGAATCATATGAATTCATTATCATACAAAGGTGGTGTATACACGGAAAGAAAAATGAATGTATTCATGCTTCACCTAACAATGGATGGAAATGTGGATGAATCTCACAGTGGAGGCTGAGCATAAAAAGGCCAAATACAGAACAGTATATACTGTATGATTTCATTTACATCAAGTTTAAAAACAAGCAAAGTGAATCAATGGTAATAGAAGTCAGCATGGAACTTATCTTGGGGGAGCTGAGAAAGGGTGCTGTAGTACCTGGGAGGTGGCACACAAGGGGCTTATACAGTTCTGGTAACAGAAATGTCCGATTTCTTGATTTAAGTGGTGGTTAAATTGAGAATACTGATTTAATAAAAATTTATCAAGCTCTACACTTATATGGTGCACTTCTCTGTATCATATTTTAAAAATTAATATTTATATATTAATTAACAGAAGCTTAAACACTTGGAAATTATAAGGCAGTCTTCTAAGTTACCTCTTAGATCAAAAAGGAAATCAAGAATGTAATTATAGAATATATAAAAACATACTAGTATTGAAATATTGCATAAAAACCCATAGTTTCACCTCAAAACTGCACTCAAATTCAGAGAGATATTTTTAATGTTATCAGAAAGAAAGAAACAAGTTATGCTTTTATCTCAAAAAGCCCAAAAAGAGGAAAAATAGAAAATCATTATCAGCCAGGTGGTGTTTTTCACGCCTGTAATCCCAGCACTTTGGTAGGCTGAGGCAGTCGGATCACCTGAGATCTGGAGTTGGAGACCAGCCTGACAAACATGGAGAAACCCCATCTTTACTGAAAATACAAAAATTAGCCAGGTGTGGTGGCACATGCCTGTAATCCCAGCTACTCGGAGGCTGAGGCAGGAGAATTGCTTGAACCCAGGAGGCGGAGGTTGCAGGGAACTAGATAGTCCTATTGCACTCCAGCCTGGGCAACAAGAGCCAAACTCCGTCTCAAAAAAAAGAAAAAAGAAAGAAAAGAAAAAGAAAAGAAAAGAAAAGAGAAAAGAGAATCAATATCAAGCAACATAGAGGAATACATTCATAAAGGTAGAAGAATATGGATAAAAACAAAAATGATTAATAAATATAAAAATTACTGTTATGATAAAACAATAAAAGAAATAGATGACGAGTCCAAGAGAGAAAACAGAGATATGCAACGTTAGGAAAAAGAAAATGGTAGTAGGTTTGGATTCCAATTCACCAACTCAGGTGTATTTTCCATGACTGGACTTTGCGACTTCAGACCCATTCTATGGAGTAGCAGAAACAATGTTAGGCATTCAAGAGTTATCTCCTTTTTCCAGCATTGGCACTCATTTTTCTCAGGGGCAGAGGGTGTACCATATGTGGTACCATGACTGGAGGGTGGAGGAGAGGTTGTTGAGCTTCAGCCTGGGTTATTACACTTATTTGCCATCATCTGCTCAGAAGCCTGTGTGCATCTAATTTCTGGATGTCAGTTTAGGTCACTGTTGAGTATATCCTCGTTACAGACCATAAGGCTTTTTCATGAGTCTCTCTTCCACTTAACTGCAATGCCTGCTTCTTATAAGTGCTAGGAGAAAATTCTACAGCTTCCATGCCACTCTAGATGATAAGCAACTCATTTGCACCTCTCCAATGTTTGGGTTCCCAGAAAACCCCCTATGGCAGTGGAGCAAACCTCCAAGGTAGGTCAGGTCTGTCTGTCTGCCTGCCTGCCTGGACCTCGCAGAGCCCTTTCCACTGTAACGGTCCATGCACTGCTTGCACGTTAACCTTAGATATCTTTCTTCTCTTTGGGGATTTTGATGGTAGAGGTAGGCTGGGTGCCATGTGCAAAAATTAAAATTACCAGTAGAGGAGCAAGGGGATACATCTGTTGGTGGATCATCAGAATCTCATGTGACAACATGCAGATGTAGAGGCCAGAAAAATAATTGTAAGAGAATATTATGTATTTTGTTTAATCTTGATTGAGTATTCACAGTTGGGAAGGCACTGTGGTAAAGGCAGGGCTATCTATAGAAGTAAAGATAGACAAGAATGACTCTTGGATCTTCCCTTTCTCTCCTCTTTTCCCTTCCCAGCTTTTCTATTCTATCAATTTCGAAGTCTTTGTATTTCTACTAATACTTATGAATATTTGCATGATCTGCCCAGCTTCCTCTACTTTTTTTTTTTTTTTTTTGAGACAGAGTTTCTCTTGTTGCCCAGCCTGGAGTACAATAGTGTGATCTTGGCTCACCACAACCTCCGCCATTGGGTTCAAGTGATTCTCCTGCCTCAGCCTCCCCAGTAGCTGGGATTACAGGCATGTGCCACCACACCCAGCTAATTTTGTATTTTTAGTAGAGATGGGGTTTCTACATGTTGGTCAGGCTGGTCTTGAACTCCCGACCTCAGGTGATCCACCCACCTCAGCCTCCCAAAATGCGGTGATTACAGGCATGAGCCACCATGCCCAACCAGCTTCCTCCACTTTTGTGACCCTCACTCTGGCTTTCTGTCTGGATATCCCAGCAATTCTTCCTGGTCTTCCCCTCCCTCCACCCTAGCTATACGACTGTGCTCTGTTCCAACTGTTCTGCGATTCACCCAGCTTTTTGCAGTGCAACTTGTTTATTTTGCCTGTAAGTCCTCACATATGTGAATTCCTCTGGTGGGAGTACTTTTGACTCCTCTGTGGTTTTTTTTTTCTGTAATTTCATCTTTTATTTTAGGTTCAAGGAATACATGAGCAGGTTTGCTACATGGGTATATCGTGTAAGGCTGAAGTTTGAGGTACAATTGATCCCATCACCCAGGTACTAAGCATAGCACCCAATAGGTAGTTTTTCAAACATTGGAAAGCTCCCTCCCTTCCCCTTTTCATAGTCCCCATTGTCTACTGTTGTCATCTTTATAACTGTGAGTACTCAATGTTTAGCTCCCACTTATAAGTGAAAGCATGCAGTATCTGGTTTTCTGTTTCTGCCTTAATTCACTTAGGATAATGGCCTCCAGCTGCATCCGTGTGGCTGCAAAGGACATGATTTCATTATTTTTTATGCCTGTGTAGTATTCCATGGTACATATGTACCACACTTGCTTTATCCAATCCATTGTTGATGGGCACCAAGGCTGATTTCATATCTTTGCTATTATTCATGCTGCAATGAACATACCAGTGCATGTCATTTTGGTAGAACAATTTATTTATCTATCTCTCTGCCACCTGTAATGGGACAGCTGGATCAAATGATAGTTCAATTTTAAGTTGTTTGAGAAATATCCAAACCATTTCCCACAGTGGCTGAACTAATGTACATTCCCACTAACACTGTATGTGTTCCCTTTTCTCTGCAGCCTCATCAGCATCTGTTGTTCTGTTGTTTTTAGATCGTCTTGTTTTGGTTTTGTTGTGTTTTGTTTTTTGAGATGGAATCTCTCTCTGTTGCCAGGCCAGAGTGCAGTGTCACGATCTCGGCTCACTGCAACCTCCACCTCCCGGGTTCAAGAGATTCTTGTGCCTCAGCCTCCCGAGTAGCTGAGACTACAGGCGTGTGCCACTGCACCCAGCTAAGTTTTTGTATTTTTAGTAGAGATGGGGTTTCATCATGTTGGCCAGGATGGTCTCTATTTCTTGACCTCATGATCTGCCCACCTCAGCCTCTGAAAGTGCTGGGATTACAGGCGTGAGCCACCGCACCTTGCCAGACCTTTTAGTAATAGCCGTTCTGACTGGCGTGAGATGGTATCTCAATGTGAACTCCTTCTCTTTGATGACCCAAACTTGATGTCTAGAAAACTTTCCCTACCCCACTTCCCCAACTATGTTATTGATCCAACTATATACTCTAATATCACCTAACATTTCTTCTACCGTAGCCCTTATCACGTTTCACTGCCAATACTTATGATAAGAGGTAACATTATCCAGTGTTTACTGTTTGCCAGGAACTGGGCAAAGTCCTTTGAAAATATTATCCATTTAATCTGCATCACACAGCCTTGAGAGACAGGTACTATGATTTACTCCATTTCTCCAGTGGGGAAATTGAGGTTCAGAATGATGTTTAAAATTTGTTTTAAATTGTACAAGTGGTAGTAATAGGATTCAAACCCAGGTCTTACTCATCCCCAAGCTCTTACTTGCTCTCTCGCTCATTCATGGACTGTTCACAGGACTAGAACTTCCTCAAACACACAGTAAATCCAGGCTGTGGTTAATTCCCTCTGAGAAGTCGCCTCCTCTGTCAGCAATCTATCTGGGAGATAATAGAACACAGTAGCTCTAGAAGGAATTAAAGACCCCCCTCATTCCTGAAGTTTTCTCCAGCCTTGCTGATAGGCAGACCATCCTTTCTTGGTTTTCTACCCACTCCCTCTCATTCTCCTTTGCCAGTGCCTTAAATGTTGGCATTCCTCAAGATCCTCTTTTATTCTCACTCCACACATTGAGTAGGTCATAGTTATTCTCTTGATCTCAGTTAACATCTGAATGCTGATCCCTTCCATATCTGTTTCTCTGTTGAAGGCACTCTGAACTGCAGACCTCTCTATCTGAGAGATTGCTGAATGAATTCTTTCAGCAGGCCTGTGGCTAGGTAAACACACCATGGCTCCCATCTCTGATATTCTTCATCCCTGCCTATGGTGTAAGCTCCAGCAGATCACACATGATCTCCTGTACCTTTTTTTTTTTTTTTGAGACAGAGTCTCACCCTATCACCCAGGCTGGAGCACAATGGCACCATCTCCACTCACTGCAACCTCCACCTCCCGGGTTCAAGTGATTCTCCTGCCTCAGCCTCCCAAGTAGCTGGGGTTACAGGGGCACATCACCACACCCAGCTAATTTTTTGTGTCTTTAGTAGAGGTGGGTTTTCACCATGTTGGCCAAGCCCGTCTCGAACCCCTGACCTTGTGGTCCACCCACCTCAGCCTCCCAAAGTGCTGAGATTACAGCCTAAGCCACGGAGCCTGGCCCTGTACTTTCATCTCCATACTGCCCTAGCCACTGGTCCACGCTCAAACTGCTTCTTTTCCTTCAAACTTCCTCTCTGTCCTACGGTAAGTCAGTGTCCCCGCATCTACAACATCTGTGGCTGGATCTCATCACTTCTCAACACTCTGAGGTGGGGGCTTCTCTATCTCCCCATTCCCATATACCTTGGGATTTGGCAGTGGGGTTGAAATCCTCCATATCCTCACCCCTGCTTCTAGACTCTTATTAATCCACCTTCATGCAAAAGCTCCTGCTTATTAGAAGCATATGCTGTGGGGTTCTGGGGCTCTACCACTCCCCCTCCTTCCTTCATGTTGTCATCTTCATACTTCTCAGTTATTTCTCCTCACTCATTGACAATTTTTTTTTAAGACAGAGTCGTGCTCTGTCACTCAGGCTGAAGTGCAGTGGTGCTATCTCAGCTCACTGAAACCTCCGCCTCCTGGGCTCAAGCGATTCTCCTGCCTCAGCCTCCCAAAAAGCTGAGATTACAGGTGTGTACCACCACACCTGGCTAATTTTTTTTTTTTTTGTATTTTTAGTAGAGATGGAGTTTCATCATGTTGGTCAGGCTGGTCTCGAACTCCTGGCCTCAAGTGATCCGCCCACCTCAGCCTCCCAAAGTGCTGGAATTACAGGCTGTGAGCCACCACACCCAGCCTCACTGACAATGTTTAAGCTTGGATTGACCTACTCCTGCACTCCACGTCCTGCTGTCATTTTGGATTATATTAATGTCTACATGGCTGCAGATTTCCAGCCCTTTTACCTTGTCCATCCCAATAATTTTCACATCTGCTTCATTTCGTGTACATATCCCCAAGGCATCCTGTGGTCTTCATGGGGAGCTCCTCTTCTACAGAGTCGTCAGTTCAGACATACTCCTCTGAGACAGGCTCCTGGTCTGAAAATATTCTTGCTCACCTCACACCACACCATGAGAACTTGGGGGAGACAATACAGCACCTGTGCCAGAATCAAGCACACTGGGGTTCAAATCCTGACTCTACCATCTACTGTGTGCTCTTGGGCAAATCATTTACTTTTCCCTATCTTAAAAATGGAGATGATAGTAGAATCCAACTCTCAGAATTTAGAGAGTTAAATGAGAAAGTGTATGTAGAATTGACTTATTTCACACCAGGCAAGTGACACAGGACACATTAAATTAATATTAGCTAATGCAAGAGGGTGCCTCATGGCACGCCTTCTGGGCTGGAGTGTTCTGTTTTGGAGGAGATTGTTTTTATTATAGGGAGTTCTCAGTTTAGTGACCTCTCTTGATTGTGTAGAGGTAAGGTAGGTAGGTCCTTATTGTTCTGGGGACAGACATCCCAACCCTTCAGATCAATATAGGCTGTTTCTCCAGACGCCTCTTGTCACAGATAGTGCTGAAGAAGGTTGAATTGGTTTGTATGTCAATTCCAGAGGTTTTGAGGAGGGCAGAGACCAAGAGGTGAAGGTTTTAGCTTCAGATTTCAAGTTAGAGAGACCTTTAGGGAGAAGTGGGTTGGAAACCCACTTCTAAAGAAAACCTGGGCTGGGTGCAGTAGCTCATGTGTGAAATCCCAGCACTTTGGGAGGCTGAGGGGAGTGGATCACCTGAGGTCAGGAGTTTGAGAGTGGCCTGGCCAACATGGTAAAACCACATCTCTACTAAAAAAATATTTAAAAATTACCTGGGTGTGGTGGTGGGTGCCTGTAATCCCAGCTACTTGGGTGGCTGAGGCAGCAGAATGACTAGAGCCCAGTAGGTGGAGGTTGCAGTGAGCTGAGATCGCGCCATTGCGCTCCAGCCTGGGTGACAAGAACTCTCTCTCAAAGGAAGAAGGAGAAGGAGAAGGAGAGAAAGAAAGAGAGAAAGAGAGGAAGGAAGGAAGGAAGGAAGGAAGGAAGGAAGGAAGGAAGGAAGGAAGGAGGGAGGGAGGGAGGGAGGGAGGGAGGGAGGGAGGAAGGAAGGAAGGAAGGAGGGAGGGAGGGAGGGAGGGAGGGAAGGAAGGAAGGAAGGAAGGAAGGAAGGAAGGAAGGAAGGAAGGAAAACCTGGTGTCAGGCAAGGAGGAAGGTTGTCAATCAAATTATCTTGAAGCTAGAAAGAGATAAGACCGAGTAGCCTAGCCCCTGCACCATGTCAACTGAACAACTATGGTAAATGAAAGTGTATGAGGGTTCTAGGTCCTTCAAGTGGCTTGTATTTAGGGTGATCATGGCCCTTATTTTGCCTGTGATAGTCCGGAATATGCGTATTGTCTTGGCCTCCTTTAGGATTTCACATTTGTCCTGAACAAAAGTGTTGTGCTCTAGATGATAAATTATATGGTCACCCTCATGGGGTCTTGTCCTTGCCAGACCCTGGGAAAGTAACTGTGTGAAGCTTTACCAATCTGATACACAGCAGAGGCACACAGGGCTCAAATCTTGCCCTGGGAAATGCGTAACAAGAGCACAGGATGTAACACCCTTTTCTAGAGGGTCATACCACTCAGAGTTCTCTGCCAGTCCCTGGTGGAAGTCCAAGCTTACTTGGGCATGGGAATGTCTTGCCTAAGCATGATACCAAGGGAGTAACACCACACCTTTTGATGAGCCTCCTAGGCTGATATCAGGAGTAAGTGGAAAGTCCCTGGACTTCCCTCTTGGCAGCTGTGATATCAAGTCCTTCACCTAGAGGCCAGGAGGCACCCAGGCCCGTCTCAAAACAACCCATCTTAGTTGATTATTGTAGGATCTCTAATCTCGAAGAATATGTGTTTCTGTTCCAGTTCCATTACAAAAGATAGAAGCAGTGGATCCCTCTTCCCATTACTGGACACAAGGACGTGCCTTAACATATGGGTGTGATATGGGCTTTGGTGTGATAACATGGACTTCTTGTCAGTCTAGGCATGTGAGTATCAAGACTTCCATTTTGAGCCATTCCCAAGTCTCCACCCACCTAGCCACATGACTGTGCCCAAGTTGCTCTCACCTTGCTTACTTGCAATCTTCTTATTAAATCAAATGAACACTTTTCAGTCCTTATCTTTCCTACTAAACGGTGAACATGGGTACCCATTTACATTATGATCACGATGATGGCAATATAATTACATGATTAGTAGTATTGCATCAATACTTAGTCCACTTCTAATTTTTTTATCCTACCACTTTCTGACTCCTAGCTTCACTTTTAGCATAACACTTTGTTTATTCCATGGTTCGCTATTTTACTTCCTCTATAGTCATATCCTGAGCACCCGGTTCTGTTTTCTTGCTTTCATACCCATTTCTAAAGCACCCTCAACCTGGCTCAACTTTCCTTTCTGCCTTCTCTGCTTCCACTTTTGGACTGTTGATGCTGTTGATGAAAAGTCCTACCATTGTGCAGAGGGCATGATCTACAGTCAAGTTTTCCACTCTTCCCAGGCATCCTTCTATGTCTCCCAATCAGTTCTCTCTCCCATTCTCCACAGCTCTTAATTCCCACATTATCCACTGTTATTAAAACTCCGACTTCATTCATCTTCTGCCGTATAGGTGAGTGTTATCTCTCCATCTTGTTTCAAGTGTCAAATGTAAGTCACCCTGTGAAAATTTCCTCAGTGCCCTCCCACCACACCTGTATGACCTGCACACAGACCTGCATCTCTACCCACCCTCCTCTTTCTCTCCTGCCTCAACATCCCAAAGGCAACCTAACCTGGATCTCATTCTCTGCCTCCTTTTCTCTATCTTACACTACCTAATTCTCATTCGCTTTGAAATCAGCTCATATCTCTTTCCTCTTGAAAATTAGTCCTTTAAATGTCTGACTGTCTGCTATGGTCTTGTGTGTCTTCCTCTTACATTGCCACACTTCTTGAGAGAAACACCTGGATTCACTGTCTCCACTTACTGACCTCCTTTTAATTCCTCAGTTTGTACCCACCTGGCCTCACCACTACATCCAAATTGCTCTCACCTTGATTATAAAACACCTTCTTATTATTAAATCAAATGAACATTTTTCTTTCCTTATCTTAGTGGAACACAGTAGCATTAGAAGGAATTAAAGACCCCCCTCATTCCTAAAATTTTCTCCAGCCTTAGTGATAGGAATACCATCCCCTCCTGTTTTTCTAGCCACTCCCTCTCATTCTCCTTTGCCAATACCTTAAATGTTGGCATATCTCAGGATCCTCTTTTATTCTCACTCCACATAATGTATAGGTCACAGCTATTCTCATGATCTCAGTTAACATCTGAATGCTGACCCCTTTCATATCTATATCTCCATTGAAGGCACTCTGAGCTCCATATCTCTCTAGTGAAGACTTTTGACTTGAGTGTCCCTCAGATACCAGATGATCAAAAATCAAATTCATTATTTTTCCTATCAAGTAACTCTTCCTCATCCTGGTCTTTACTTCTGTGAATGGCACTAACATACGCTCCAAATTGAGCTCTTCCTCCTCCAAATCCAGAACCTGTCTCTCCTTGCCCATCCATACCCAATAATCAAGTTCCATATTTTGCAATCTATTAACGTGTTTCAAACCTACCTTCATCTCTCCATTTCCACCACCATCTGCCTTTTGGCTGGGTTATTGCCATGAGCTAAGTTGTTACCTTTTCTTTTGACTGCCTCCCAAACCCCATCATTCTTCTTTTGAGACAGAGTCTTACTCTGTCACCCAGGCTGGAGTGCAGTGGCATAATCTCGGCTCACTATAACCTCCGATTCCTGGGTTCAAGAGATTCTCCTGCCTCAGCCTCCCAGGTATCTGGGACTACAGGCGCGTGCCACCACGCCTGGCTAATTTTTGTATTTTTCGTAGAGATGGGAGTTCGCCATGTTGGCCAGGCTGGTCTTGAACTCCTGACCTAGGTGATCCACCCACCTCGACCTCCCAAAGTGTTGGGATTACAGCCATGAGCCACTGCACTTGGCCATCCCATCATTCTTTATGTTCTAAATTCGATATGTTGGGTTACTCATCGTTTCTCATGTCTGTAGAATAAGGAGGGCACAGCGATTTATCAGACTAACTCACACAAATGTACTGTGCTACCCCTCCCATGTCCTTAACACTCCAATCCACCTTGTAGATGGACTCATCTTTCTAAGGTGAAAGGGTTATAGCAGCACTGTCTTGCTTAAAACTCTTCAGTGATGTCCCGCTGTTTACAAAACAAGTCTAGACACCTCAATGTGTCTTATGAGTCCCTTCATGGTCTGGCCCCCATCTTGTCCCCTATTATGGATTGAATTGTGTTCCCTTAAAATTCCTACGTTGAAGTCCTAACCCTCAGCACCTCAGAATGTGAGCTTACTTGGAGCTAGGGCGTTTACAGAGGTAATCAAGTTAAAGTGAGGTCATTAGGCAGGGCACTCACGCCTGTAATCCCAAACCTTTGGGAGGCCGAGGTGGGTGGATCACCTGAGGTCGGGAGTTCAAGACCAGCCTGACCAATATGGAGAAACCCCATCTCTACTAAAAATACAAAATTAGCAGGAAATATGGTGGCAGGCGTCTGTAATCCCAGCTACTTCGGAAGCTGAGGCAGGGGAATTGCTTGAACCTGGGAGGCAGAGGTTGGAGTGAGCAAGACTCCAACCTCTGCCTCTCTGAGAGCAAGACTCTCTGTCTCTTTTCGTTGAGCAAGACGAAAACACTGCAGCCACGGACAAAAGGCACACGGGAGCTCGTTTTCCTGCAGAAGAGGAGCAGGCCCACATCACGGAAGAGGCTTGTGTCTTTTCAGGGCTCTTCTCTGAGAAAACAAGCCACACCACGACACGGGCTGAAAGAGGAAGCCGGGAATGGGAGATGGCCACAATGCCAGTCACTGGAACGCTGGCCTCACTGGACAAGCCACCCGTTTGGAACCCCTACCCTTTACCCGTGGCAGTGGCACGGTGCTGTACCCCGCCTGGGCTTTGGCCTCTGCTCCGTCCTCCCTCTGGCTGTGTATCACCTCTTTCTCCGGGGCGTAGATGGTTCTCGGTCTGGCTGGATGTCTTCCATAAGGATCACTTCCCAGTCCATCAGGGAGACATTTCCTGGAGATCCCTGTCATGATTGCTTCGATTTGCAAACCTGCTTCGGTTTGAGTCGATTTCCAGCGGGGCAGGAGGAGCTACAGGGCGCCTGCTGGGGTCTCAGGACTCCACTTCAGATCCGACTCTGGACCCCTCCGGGTGAGAAAGTATGGGCTGAGCACATCTAGTGAGACAGGCAGGCTCTCGCTGCAGCCCACAATCATCCCACGTGTCTCAAGGAGTGCTGTCCACTGAAAGTTCACTGACCCATCTCAGCCCTCTGCCTCCCTCCTCCTTTGAAAGACAAGTCCTTTTCTTCTGGGACAGGTGCTGTCACATATCTTCTGCACATCCAGTCTCATTTCTGAGAATGAGACTCCCCCCTGCTCCTGCGGGGACTGACCCCCCTGAAAATTTCGGCTGGCTGGTAGATCCCAGGCGTTTTTTGACTTTCCCTGGCATTCATGGAAAGGTTACCTGTGCCCTCCTTCCACCGGGCACATGCCTGGACACCATTGTTTCTTCCGCAATCGCCCCGTGTGCCCTCAGTGACACACGTTCACACAATCTGCTCGAGGGTACGCCACTGCCACGCATTGGCTCCACCTGGGAATCGCTGCCGGACCTGGTTACACGTGTCCTGGAAATCGGGATCAGGTTGAAGGAGCCCCAGGACCTTTAGATCAGGGCAGGCCACTGCTCTTTCAAAGGAGGGAGGCAGGAGCAGCTCCTTTCCTCACAGCCTCAGAGGGAACCAACCCCGCTAACACCTTGATTCCAAGCATCTGGTCTCCAGAATTGTGAGGCAACACATTTCTGTTGCTTAAGGCACCCTGTTTGTTGTTCTTTTTGTTTTTCTTTGAAATGGAGTTTCGCTGGAGTGCAGTGGTGTGATCTTGGTTCACTGCAACCTCTGCCTCCCAGTTTCAAGTGACTCTCCTGCCTCAGCCTTCCGAGCTCACCATCACGCCAGGCTAATTTTTGTATTTTTAGTACAGACAGGGTTTCACCATGATGATCAGGCTGGTCTCAAACTCCTGACCTCACGATCTACCTACCTCGGCCTCCCAAAGTACTGGGATTACAGGTGGGAGCCACTGTGCCTGGCCACTGTAGTACTTTCTTCTGACAGCCCTGGCCCTTTTTTTTTTCCTACGCTTCTACCAGCAGTACCCCTGCCCCCTTGTTCTACTCTCTACATCCCCTGAAGACGGTCAATTCTCTTAAATCTTCAGGCCTTTGCACAGGCTATTTCCTCAGCCTGAATGCTCCTTTCCTTAGTAGTTTGCCTGCCTAACTCCTGTGTCATTTAATGTCTTGGCTTAGTGACTTCCTCCTCTGGAGAGTTCTTCCTGGCCATCCATCCTTCCTCCACCTCCACCCACAAGACTTTATTAAATGCCCTTCTGGGTAGCACATAGCATGCAATTAATCAGACTATGCATTATTCCCTATTTTCTTGTCTCCTCGCTGGATGGCAAACTTCCTGAAAGTAGGAATTATGTTGTAGAAATCTACGATTTCTGCCTTTTCAGCACCCTTTGGTACTAGCTCCCCAATTTTCTCTTAGAAAAACTCATCTTCCCTACCGCCAGTCCATAAGATTCAAATGATCCCACTCCATAGCTCAGGGCTGAGCAGGGAATCCAGACCCTGTGCATGTATTTATATCTGCTTCTCATGGCCATAGAGATAGATTCAGGGGTGACCATTACCTGCTGGGACCACTGAGAGCAAGCTCTGAGATTTCTGCCAGGACTCTCAGGACTGAGAAACTCTCCTGTTGCTGGAATTACTACATGCGGGGCTGCTGGTAACCCATGACCTTGTTGATTCTACATGGGAGAGCCCACCAGAAAGTAAGGCTGACACAGGGGCAGAGAGAGCTGCGGTAGGGAGAAAGATCAGTTCTTAACTAAACCAGGGCTTGGGATATTTGTCCACTCCAGGGCTTTTTTCATAGTCTGACATTTCCCTTATGTGGTTCATATGTTCACCAATGACAAAATAATAGGCAGGAGTAAACTTAAGTAGAAAAGGTAGATTATAAACTAGGTCTTATTCAGGGTGTCCATATATATAGGCCTCTTGATACCCAATTTATCCTGCGTTATTATTCAACTTGCTCAGTTACTAAACTGATGAAAACATTGAATTGGCTAAGTTGTATATGAATGTGTGTATCTTAATGGGCATATGCATAGCTTGAGAATCTGTTTTGTAAAGGTTCTGATGGTATTAGTATGATCCATAGTAATATCAGTCAGGTAGTGTGTGCAGTGCTTAAGATCCAGGCTTTGGAGGTGGGCAAATCGCAGTCTGACTCTTGGCTCTGCCATTTCTCAGTCGTGTAACTTTAGGCAATTTATGTATCCTCTGAGCCTGGTTTCTTTATTTGCAGAAATGAGGATAATAATGATACTACTTCATGGGGCCATTGTGGGAATAAAAGGAAATAACACATATAAATAGCACATAGCAAAAAGCCTGGGTACATCACACAGCCACGAGAAAAAAAAGCTTTACATTTCTTTTTCAAATAAACATTTTATTTAAAAATATATGCATTTTCTTTTTAAAAAAAGAACACATGCCAACTTTGGTATTTTAGCCACTGCTTTTTGTCTCTTCCCAGTAACCCACATTTTTTTCTGATTATGTATAATTGAGCCAAAGAGACCAATGTGAAAACACCCCTCCACAAGGTCCCGCAGAGAACCTATGCTTGCTCTTTTTTTCTTTACAATGTGTCTCTTTGTGCTTCGCTGAGGGAGGGTTTTAAGCACCCAGCAATACATTGTCCTCCGTTCCCACTGCAGGGTCATTGGAAAGGAACTCTGAGGAGCAGTGTGGGTTCCTTTCTTCGGAAAACATTAAAATAACTTCCAGGATCCCCATCGTTATACTCCCCTTTTCCATTAACACACAGGAGCTATGAAACCACTTCTAGGAAATGCATGCTCCAGTGTTCATGACGGGAGCAGATGGGTTAAAATAAGCACAGGAGACCTTCAGGCATTGGTTTGTCTTAATCCACAGGGAAAATTGCTGAGTCCCAGAATCAAAAGGAAACTTACTCACGTTATTGCATTCAATGAGTCCTGTGACAATTTCCCTGGCAGATGACAACAAAATTCTTCCCAGATCTCATCCTGTCTTGCAATCGTCTCCCCATGGGTAATCTCAATCTAACCATGGTTTCTCTATAAACCTGGACTCTAGAATCAAACTCAGCTCCTTACACAACTGACCAGATCTTGGCACTATAGGATTGTCTTCTTCCAGGATCTGGGCTTTGTGTGTCTGTCAGTATCATCTGTCTAATAAACCATTGGCAATTTCGACCCTGAACCAATCTACCAGTTATATTGGATTTATGAGAAAACCAAGAACCCAGATTCTTTTCACTACAAGTTTTCTCATATCTGATATTTGATAGCAAACTGTGTACCAGCAATTAGGAACTTCCTTCTGTGAGGAAGGCAGCTGAGGGCTGTAGGGGGAAATCAAATTGCCTTCGTATTCTTAGACGATTTTCTTTAAGGGCAAGAGGCTCACCAGTAAGTGTCCCTTTTGTCTATAAAGCTGCTATGATAAATAGGGATAGGACACAAAAAAAGCTTTTTCCACCCTTTCCTTACTTTCAAGGGGCTTCTGTATCTGGCAATCAAAACAAATCTTCAAACCCTCGTGGATGTTTTAAATGATGGGAAATATTAAAAGATCTCCAAGTGATAGACTACTGGTGTTTGTCCACCAAGAAAAAGGCAAGAATTGTGGAGTGAGAGATAGCTTTTAGCTAAAAAGTGACCCCCACCTCTACCCTCCCTTTTGGAAAAATGAAGACCCCCCCTTTTTTTTAATCATAGCTAAAAGGTTTCTAGTTTGAGAACTGGGAGATTCTCAGTGTTCCTACATGTAGCAAATACAACTCCCTGGTCATTCAAATCTGAACAACCTGTGCTGAATCAATTCAGTATTGTTTATCTGAAGATTTATGTGCTTTGCCCATGGTTGGGTATCAAATATTAGCCACTGGATGACTAAATCTGATGTGGGAGTTTTCAGCCAGACCAGAATCTGTTTCTAGAAGAACTGATTGACTTTAAAATAAATAATACTTGGAAAGGACTATTTTGAATGCTTCAGATAGGTTTTACTGATTTTTTTTTTTTCAGGTTGGATGTAAATGTTTTTGACTGGCAAAAGAATGACAGTTCTCAGCTCCTTGATTGTTCAGGTGAATGTTGTCTCAGTTTCCTCAATTACTGGTACAATTATAGCAGTGCTAAGAATGACTTCTCCTTAAAAAAAAATTCTGATTTACTTCTCATAGTGTTACATCTTAGCTGAACTGAGAAGTTCATAGATCAGAAAGTTTGGCCCTTTTTTTCTTCCCTTCCTTCTTTCCTCTCCTTTCCTTCCTTCCCTTCTCCTTCCTTCTCTCTTTGCCCCCCTTCCCATCTCCTGTCTTCCTTTCCTTTCTCCCTCCCTCTCCTTCCTCCCTCCCCATCCCTCTCTTCCTCCCTCTTTCTCCCTTATAATAGAATATGCGTTGTCTCATTAATGTTGTTAGAAGCAGGGTGATGACTAATAAGCACTGGCTTGCTGCAAGCACTTGCACGAATAAGTTTTTTGACTTCTTTAGGTAAGTATGAATCTACTAGACTGCAGCAGATAGCTGCAAATGTCTTCAAGTCTTCATCACCGCGGGGTTTCAGAGGTTTTAAGAAAACTGCACATAGACATCTTCAGGTTGTAAGAGCATTAGGGAACTTGAGTGTGACCATCTTCGTAAGTCTCTGTACATCTTTTAGTCGTCCCTGATTTGTCATCACAAAAGACACAACTAAGAGTTTAAAAGAATTTAAAATAAAATTCTCAATGGGAGACAAATTCATGGATTATCTGATGTACTGGAAGCAGCCAACTTCATCAATTTTCTCCCAATTATCTCCAGTTTTCTCCCTCAATTTTCACATCTGAGCTATGAAGAGAGAGGGTGAATGTGGTTTGTGGAGACTGTGGAAGGAGGTTGAGAGCAGTTATCCAGAGATCTGCTCTTTTAACTGTGTTGGTTTGCATTGGGATATAGGAACATTTTATCTTTTGTCTACCATCAGGCGTATCTATCAGTCCTGGGTCATAGCCTAAAAGATCCCCATAAAAAAGCACAATCTGGAGAAGTACAGAGGCCTCCTAACTAGGTCTAGTCTCTCAGATAGAAATACCCAAAGGAAAAATATAATTAACGCTCAGTCTCAGGTCTCAGAGTAGGGGCACTGTGTGAATTTGTTTTCCAAAGGAAGTAAGGGGAAGAAAAAGAACATGCAAACAGCAAAACATGACACCTAAAAAGTGCACTGACCAGCAAGCTTTGTCAAGACCCCAAGACAACATCAACAGCTGAGGAATGAACAAATGTGTGGAGTATATTAATAAGGTTTTCTTCCCCAGTAGCTTCATCTTTGAAGGAAACACTGGCGATTTTTTCTTCTGGATTTTGTTGGTTCTGATGACTGACATAAAAGCAAAATAAAAAAATGTATCATGTGGATCTTTTAAAACACAATGCAGATAAAGGAATGTAAAATGATTTTCATGTTTCTTTCATATTCTTCTACAAGAGACTGTGATACCATTTCCAGCTACTAATGGTGAAGCTGTTCTGTCTTTTCACATCCATATTCACTGCCAAGATGAGCTTGTTCACGATAAGCAAGTAGCTGTGAGTCATCGGGTTGGAGCCGTTAGTCATACACAGAGAGGCAACGTGTAGTCTGGTTGATTAATCAGAAATTCATAGTGAAAAAGGCCAGGTATCATTCACATCAGATTAAGGGTTAAAGGCTTTTGATGTAGAAGTCAGTAATGCTGCTTTTGAAGATACACGCGCACACAGATATAACATACACATATGTATATATCTATCATACATACATGTGTATTTATGTGTGTGTGTGTATTCGCCCATTCACATCCCACCCACAGAATAAGATCTGGCAGCTTTCAGAGTAGCAATCACCAAAACCGCTCTGTGTTCACACATTTTTTACAAGTTAACAATGGAATGACTTCTAAATCTTTGGTTTATCAAAAAGAGAGCTTCTAAAATCACAACATTTTTGATTATTTTTTCTATAAGTGCACAGTGAACAACTTTTTTTTTTTTACAAAAGATATAAACAGTGCCTTAGTGATTTAAATAAAAAAAAACTAAACAACAGCAATAGCTCCTTTCTACAGCATGCAACAATATAAAATGGTGAACTGGAGCTACAGTGAGCCTTACAGAGATTGTCCTGAAATTTTAGTTTTTTCCAACTCCCAGCCAAAGCCACAAGAGGTAATGAGGAATGCACATTAGACCATTGTCTTTTTACTTCCATTGTTTTCAATGTGCAATTCTGTTTCCTTTCAAAAACCCAGATCTGAAATTCTCTCCTGTAAATATCATCCGTATTTGTCTTTACAATGTAATGATTTCCAATTTCCCCAGAGCAACACAAACCAATACTTTCTTGAAAACTGAATGAGAATAGAAGGAACATTGTGACTGATGAACCAAGTCGCCAGTTTCTTCCTCAAGAAATTCTTGCGACTTCCTTTTGCAGCAAATTGTGCGTGTGGAGAATGAGTTCTCCAGAAGAACCTGGATTGTTACATTTTTCAAAAATGGCTTTCTTAGGAGTATGGCAGCTTGTTAGAGCTGAGAAGTCCTCCCCTCCCAATGTTGGGGCAGAAAAAGAAAGATGGCCCAATAAGGAACAGGAAAGGATTGGTACCTTGAGGGAAAAGTGGAGTGAGAGAAAGATAAAGTGATAATAGCAAAACAAAAGGAGAAGTTGGACTCCCATAAGTAATAGTCCTGTTATAGGAACCCAGGGTGTTGATTCCAGGGTATGTGAAATGATGTTATTCTCTAGTCCTGTCTGAATTATCCCTGGTACGGCTTCCTTCCTGTGCCTCGAGATATGTTTCTACCAATGTGGTCATCTCGAGTCTTTGGAACTAAAGGGGGCTGGCTGTGTTGGGGAGTTTGTGGCATCTCCTTCAGGGAAGAAGGTCTGCATACTTCAGTGTTCTCATCTAGGACACATACTTATCAGCAGAGATATGGTGGGAATGATTGGGCCACTGGTTAAAAAAGAAGAAATTTCTGGGTGGAGTTCTGTGGACTCAGTTCAGGTTAACTGTTATTAGTGACCACACTGAGTCCTGGGTACAGGTTCAGAACCACTCCAATGGGGCAGTTTTGTGGTACAGGGACATTGAGTTGATTTAGCTTTCCTAAAAAAAGATTGGTTTTGTCCCTCTGTCTCAAGAACTTTTGATTTGACGCTGGGTCTGGCTTCTCTTTTGAAAGAGAGTAATGGAGACATTGGGCAACAGCTTCCATCGCAGGTATGTCTTCCATAACCTTGGAGGGCTGGCTTCCCTGTGCTCCCAAAAGACTGTGTTTCCTTTCCACGTTATCTCTAGTGAATTAATGAGAAAAGCTTGCAGTGTGAGCTTATGCCCCAACAATGCCTGAGAAAAATAATGGACTAGAAAATATACTGGCCTTTGAAAAGGCAGTGAAATATCTTTTTTGGCATCCTTAATCTGAGAAAGCACATTTCTGAATGCATGTTGAAATCATTAACAGGTACTGAATGTTGGTAAATATTACAGTAAATGTATCTCTTAAAATGTCTTCTATTTGTTCTTGTTGATTGGCACAGAAGTCTCCATTGCTTCTCTTTAATTCTCTTCTTCTTCTTCTTCTTCTATTTTTGGACAGTAAAGTACGTATGGCTGTGTGCTTTTCCCCATGGAACTCCTATTGGTCTTCCGTAGCGCTGGTGCATCGGGCATTCTACCACTGCTGTAAGTGAAAGTCCATGGAAGAACTCAAATTGAGATCAGTGACATCCAGGAAATCGATGTTGAAGATGCTGGGACTGCTGGTGCTGAGGGCGCTAAAGCCTGGTGTGGAACTTGGCGGAGTGAGGTCCAGCCACTCTATGGTTTCCCAAGGAGAATCAGTGAAGCTTAACTGCAGCCCACTGCTGTCCACAGAAGAGGGCGAAAACTGTCTGCATCGGAGAGAGGGGGCATGGCAAGATTTCATATGCATTGAAGAGGTCTTCTGCAGCCTTCCCAGAGAATCCATCCATTATCCCATCAAAATGAGGTTCTTCGCTCCCAATTTTTAGAAGGGTGACATCACTCACCTTTCCTAGGGGGCTCTGGGAATTTACTAAGACTTCAAGATGCTCATCACTGTCGGTGGCACAGGGATCAAAGGGGATCTGGCTGCCTGAAGAGGCTTGTTCAAAGGAAGCCGAGGGCTTGGGGAGGACAGCAGTTGGGCTTTGGGAAGATCTGAGTATCTTTGGAACTTTTTGAAGACATGAGTGATCCTCTCTAGCGTCTGGCATTTCTGTGGGCAATACACGATGTGACTTGTTAAATCACTTCAAATTGAGCATGCCATGCAATATGAGTGAGTTACACTTAGATACGGAAGACGGCCATGCTTCCCTGGTCACCGCTTATCACCCAATCTCATCTCTAAGCTGCTCTGTCAATCTCCAATTCATCGTCCCTCTGGTTTTTCCCAAACCCTTTCCTGTTGGGAATTCTACTCTGCGATTCTTAAACTCTCTTCCCTGAAGGTTCCTGTGCCTACTCCTCTGACCCCTGATGGTCCCTTGAGGACACTGATTCCATCCCGACACCCTCAGTGAGGGCCTGAAGATGAGGGACCAGGTGCCACACCATTGCCACTTTCTGATTGCTACTCCCTCTCCTTCTGATGACAACTCAGCAATTTTGGGTTTTGAGGGTGACACCAATGCCTCACCCCTAGCCTTCTGGTCACTCCTTCTCATTCACTGAAAACTCTACTTCCTACTCCATTGCCTTTCCCCCACTTCAGCCCTTCTCATTCTGTAACCTGAGCATCCTTGGAAATCACAGCATTCATGGTGGCCTCTCAGCTCCCGACCTGCTCTCAACTCCAGTGATTCCCTCTTTCCCACCCTGTCAGACATATCTTGGATTGTGCCATCTCCAAATACTGCATCCCTCTGAAAGTTCACTTTCAAGCTATGTTTTCTACTCGCTGTCCATCCTCTCCAAACCCTCCAAGCCACTTATTAAGTACCCGGTAACAATAATTTCTCAACCATTTACAGTCACGCCAATCCATAGACTCTACTACGTTATCACTGTCCACCAGTCCCTCTGGTCTTCACTTCTTTCCTTGTCCAGCCTGTAGTTTTGGCAGAACCCTACCTCTGGATGAACCTGATCGTCTGCCTTCGCTGAGCATGCTCTGGATCAGCAGAACACTGCAACAGAAAAATTAAACAACTAAGCTGACTTGGTTTCACTTTAGATTTCTGATGTCAGACCTACCGCTGGCATTTAAGACTGCAAAACAACCCTGCTGTGTTTCTCCAGAAAACTCAATTCATTCATAATTAAGTCATAAGTGCTCCTCTTCACCTCAATCTTCCACACTCCCCTTCTACATCCTCATGCGTTTCTAGCCTTGCCACATATTTCATTGAAGATATACAAGAGCAAGCCAGGTGCGATGGCTCACGCTTGTAGTCCCAGCACTTTGGGAGGCCAAGGTGGGCGGATCATGAGGTCAGGAGATCGAGACCATCCTGCCAACATGGTGAAACCCCATCTCTAATAAGTATACGAAAAATTAGCTGGGCATGGTGGCGCACATCTGTAGTTCCAGGTACTTGGGAGGCTGAGGCAGGAGAACTGCTTGATCCTGGGAGGGGGAGGTTGCAGTGAGCCGAGATTGCACCACTGCACTTCAGCCTGGTGACAGAGTGAGATTCTATCTCAAAAATATATATATGTGTGTGAGTGTGTGTGTATGCATATGTATATGTTGTGTGTGTTTGTCTGTATAAAAATACAGGCATCAGATATGAACTCTTCTCATTTTCCATCACAGAACTCATATACACACATATGTTTGTACCATCTCTTTCTTCTTCCCTCTTGTTACAGTGGAGGAAAGGTGTGTTCACTTGCTTGTTGTCTGTTTCCCTTACCAGACTGTACACTCTATAGACATCAGGACTTCGTCTGATGCAGCACTGAGACTAGCACAATGCCTGGCTACCCCTTCTCTGAGTCCTTTGCTACCTCCATCTCTGAAATTTTAAATGTTTTTGGCCCAAAGATTCTTCCCTGAGTTCTTTTCTTTTTTTCTACACATCCTCCTCAGGTCATCTTATTCATTTGTGTGGTTTGAAATTCTAGGTACACACTCTGTAATTTTTGAAGTAAATAAATGAACAAATTAAAAGGTGACAAAAAGCACATGTTGATTATGTTTTATTGCTAGCATGAATAACATTTAAGCCTGAATGAACCATCCAGTGGAAGGTTACTAATTGAATTTCACTTTGAGTTGGTGGCACAAAACGTTCATTATCTGCTTTTTTCTTTTCTCATAATTGAGAAGGCATGCACATTGAGATTAGAACATAGAAAGAAGTAGTGCAGCAAGAGAAAACACTTAAGGAAACAAGAATTAGGCTGAGACATGAAAACTATTAAAATGATTCTGAAAAATGCTCCTAGGACAAAGACAGTGAGGAATCATCCACTATGCTTTCTTTTATCAGCTGTAAAAATGTGCGAGAAGCTCAAAGGAAATGACTCTCCCTGAGGACTGCCTGGTACATCCGACTCACAGTGTGCATCTGATCTTGCTACCAAGAGTTCGTTCCTTAAGAGTTCAAGCAGTCTCAGAATGCCCTAATGGACAGGACACGGGCCGTCTTACCTCCACTTTCAATAAGCACGTCCGGGAGTTCATCCATCTGCTGACTCCGGGTCATTTGCTATTACAGATTTTTTTTTTTTTTTTTTGAGACGGAGTCTCGCTCTGTCACCCAGGCTAGAGTGCAGTGGCCAGATCTCAGCTCACTGCAAGCTCCGCCTCCCGGGTTCACGCCATTCTCCTGCCTCAGCCTCCAGAGTAGCTGGGACTACAGGTGCCCACCACCTCGCCCGGCTAGTTTTTGTATTTTTTTTTTTTTTTTTAGTAAAGACAGGGTTTCACCGTGTTAGCCAGGATGGTCTCAATCTCCTGACCTCGTGATCCGCCCGTCTCGGCCTCCCAAAGTGCTAGGATTACAGGCGTGAACCACCGCGCCCGGCCTGCTATTACAGATTAACCAAAGGAGGACAGACAATTTAGAAGGTGGTTATCTCCGCAGGAAATCATTACAAGCAGCACTGCAGGATTTTGAACTAGGTTTGGTTAAAGTTTTTTTTTTTTCTAATTGTGGTAAAATACACATAACTTTAAATTTACTATCAACCATTTTTAAGTGTACAGTTAAGGAGAATTAGGTACATTCACACTGTTGTGTGACCATGAACACCATCTGTCTTCAGAATTCTTTTCATCCTGCAAGATTAAAACTGTGTACTCATTAAACCGTAATTTCCCACGCCCCATCCTTTAGCCCCTGGCAACCACCATTTTCCTTTCTGCCTTGACGAATTTGACTATTCTAAGTCCCTCATACGAGTGAATCAGACAGTGTTTGTTCTTTTGCAACTAGCTTATTTCTCTAAGAAGAATGTCCTCAAGGTTGATCTATGTTGTGACATGTGTCAGAATTTTTTTTTTTTTGAGACGGAGTCTGACGCTCTGTCTCCCAGGCTGGAGTGCAATGGCCGGATCTCAGCTCACTGTAAGCTCCGCCTCCCGCGTTTACGCCATTCTCCTGCCTCAGCCTCCCGAGTAGCTGGGACTACAGGCGCCCGCCACCTCGCCCGGCTAGTTTCTTTTGTATTTTTTTAGTAGAGACGGGGTTTCACCATGTTAGCCAGGATGGTCTCGATCTCCTGACCTCGTGATCCTCCCGTCTCGGCCTCCCAAAGTGCTGGGACTACAGGCTTGAGCCACCGCGCCCGGCCAGAATTTCTTTTTTTTAAAGACTGAATAAAATTCCATTGTATAGATATAACACATGTTGTTTATCCATTCATTTGTCAATGGACATTTGGGTTGTGTCTACCTTTGGACTACGGTGAATCATGCTGCAATGACTATGGGTCTATTGCCTAATGGCTTTTTTTTTTTTTTTTGAGACGGAGTCTTGCTCTGTCACCCAGGCTGGAGTGCAGTGGCCAGATTTCAGCTCACTGCAAGCTCCGCCTCCCGGGTTTACGCCATTCTCCTGCCTCGGCCTCCCGAGTAGCTGGGACTACAGGCGCCCATCACCTCGCCTGGCTAGTTTTTTGTATTTTTAGTAGAGACGGGGTTTCACCGGGTTAGCCAGGATGGTCTCGATCTCCTGACCTCGTGATCCGCCCGTCTCGGCCTCCCAAAGTGCTGGGATTACAGGCTTGAGCCACCGCGCCCGGCCCTAATGGCTTTTTAACCATATTTGATTCAGCTTCAGTATTAATTTTAGGCAGATAAACTGCTGAATGAAACAGTCTACTACAACAGGAGAAAGGAAAAAGAAGGCAGAATGCTTCCTAGCACAGAGTATTTTAGAGTCAGTTCTATTATTTGACAGGTTTTCATCCCAGGAGCAGGACATCTTAGTATATAGAAAATGTCTTTTTAGGCTCTTACTTTGAAGTGACCTGAATCTACCTCTTGCTGGGTTTCTGCAATGTGGTCCAAGAACTTGGCTCGTATTTTGCTGGTTCTTCATTGCAGTAGCTTGAGGAAGCTGTAGACACTTGTAGGGTATGTCCCCTCCTCTCTGGCTCATCTCAGTAGAGTCTTATTTCTGGACGTCCACTTTGCCTGGCCCTCTTCTTTTGAAACTGAAGAATCAGCTGATGTTTACAGAAACCAGGGGAGAGGAATCGGGAGAACAAAGGCATATATCCATCTCACTACTCTGAGAGCCCAGACTCAATAAACACAGGTATCACTAATCAATATGGATGGGAGCACTGACCAAAAAATGAGTCATTTATCAGTTCAGAAGGTACCAGAAGCCTAAGTGTCTGGCAGGTAATTGAAATGAACTGAATATAGAATAAGAAAAAGAGGCAGAGAGCAGAGCATAGTTGTGGCTCAACGTAGCAGAAGAGCCTTGCTTTAGGCAATTGTCTTGCAGCAATGTGGCTCCTGGATTGCCAGATCCTCTAACTTTTTAGAAATGAGAAAGCCCACTTTGCATACCATCTCCTGTTATTTTAAATATTCTTTAAGCCAAACAAAACTTAACTGCAGGCTGACTTTGATGGAGGCAGCCAGGAAAGGCAGTGGCTTCCTCTCTGAACAGTTATTCCTTTTCTGCTTCTGAAAATGCATCCTCAGCTCCTCACCTGCCTCTGCTCTTGCTGGAGTTTCCAGGTGAGTTCCTCGATCACCTTCTGCTTCTCCACCAGCATCTTGTCCTTCTCAGAGTCCAGCCCACCCAGCTCAGAAGGAACAGAGCCCCCATTCAGGCTGCTCATGAGACTCCTCCGTGCACACGTGGACTGGGGACGGGTGCAGGCCGAAGGAAGGGGAGGCATCATTGAAGGTGTCTGGCTGGGGCCCGGCCACCAACAGGTCAGAGGAGGCTGGAGAGATCGGGGTCTGGAGCTGGTGCTGCCAAAGTGGTAGAAACCATTAGAGAGGGCACTGGTGGAAGAAGTCTGGTAATTGGGCAGAGTGTTGGGTGTGACAGGAAAAGTGACAGTCGTTATATCCCCAAAGTTCGGCCCTGGGTTGCCAGAGCAGTCCTGGAAGGGTCGAAGCTGGTCCCTGAGGGCCGTTTTGGTGCCTGACACAGGCAGGCCCCGAATTCGAAGCTGTTGTCTTAATTCAGAGACCTAAAGAAATCAGAATGTGGTTAGTGTGCTGTTTAACGACAACATTTTTAAAAGTGTATTCTTTATAAAATTAGCTTCAAAACATCACAAATGGAATTTTACAATACCCACTCTTTTTTATACTTCTTTCCAATTTCCTCTCCTACCCCAATATAAACCAGTTTTGCACAATTTTAACAATTACTTTTAACTTTATCATATATGATGTTTTCATGGCCTTAGAGTCATAGAAATGTAGAGCTTGAATGAATGGTAGAAGTCGTCTAATCTACTGCCTGTCATCCCTCATGGCGATCCGTGTCCCCGTTCTCTAGATGAGAAAACATATCCGCCTGGGTTTAGACACAAACCCTCCAACAATAGTCTTGAAGTACAGCGAAGTCGGCAGCTTTTCTGGCTTCCTTGGTGAGGGCTCTTCCTACCACGTTCTCTTCCTCAAACCTGAGCATGCACCAGAACCACTGGAGAGTGTGTTACAAAGCAGACTGCAGGGCCCCACTGTGGGGTTTCTGGCTCAGTTGATATGTATTTCTAACAAGTCCCCAGGTGGTGTCCAGACCTGACTTTGAGAACCTCGGCTCCTTATGAACATTTACATCCTAATTTTAAAGACCAGCTGGATAATAGTCGTCTACTGAGAGAGTAGGCGGTGATAAGGCCACCGGTTCAAATCCTGGCCCTGCCTGTTACTAACTCAGTGATCAAATCACTCCGTGCCTCAGTTTCCCTTCTGGGAAATGGAGGGAATAGCACTTTATGCATTTTTGTGAGGGTTAAAATGGCTTAAAATGCATAAAGCACTTGGAATAGTGCCTGGCAAATAGTTGTGCAATATAAAATTTTACTAATATTATTATGTTAATTCACATGTAATTATCTTATCCCTGTATTTTTTAGAATGTTCTTAAACTGGAAATTCTTAATATCTACAAATATGAGAACTGGTTAGGTAAATGATGGTGTATGCAAATGATGGGACACTACATATCCAGTAAAGCTGATGCTATAAATATTTGCTGACATTGGGTGATTACTTGCTTATGGTATAGTAATAAGTGAACAAAGTTTGAATTGATTGTATTTTTCTAAAAATTATATAAACAATGTATGGATATATATACACACATATATATTTAAAGCTATGTTTGCATATGAAATTATCCAGATAAAAATATGCTAAAATGTTAAAAATGGTTCTCCTTATCTGTATGTTCCAAATATTTCACATAAATTATTACTTTTGTAATTAAAACAGGAAACATATTAAATACATAAATTTCAATAATTTCATAAAACAGAAGACTATAGGCAAATATTCTGATATTGTAGGAAATTCTGATATCTGTCGGAAAAGATTGCTTGAGAGAAATATTGAAAACAAAATTTAAAACTTCTGTAAGTCAAGAAACTACAAAGCTCAAATACAAATAGCTACCTTGGGAAAAACGAATCGCAACACAAATAATAAAGTGTTAAAAAGCTCAATGTATCAAGTGTGCTAATTGATTAAAAAGAAGATTGAGGCTGGGCGCGGTGGCTCAAGCCTGTAATCCCAGCACTTTGGGAGGCCGAGACGGGCCTCCCAACTCATTGACTCAAAATGAGTTAAAGACCTACTTGTAAGAAGTAAAGATAAATAACTTTTACAAGGAAATAGAGGAATAAATCTTCACACACACACACACACACACACACACACACACACACATACGCCCACACACCAATCGCAAGAGAGAGGGCAAGAAACTCACAGAGACTGAGAGACAGAGAGAGAATCGAAAACCGGATACGCACAAACACATACACACACAGAGGGTCACACAGCAGTGGCCCAGAAACCAACACCCGCAGGCAGCCGCTGAGGCTACTGCGTTCGGCTCTCGACCGAGAACGACCCTCGGTGGAGAGATCAGCCCACGGGTCTGCAGGCCGACCCATCCTCGAGATCACGGGGGGGGCACGACTTCTGGGGAGACTCACCCGAACAGCATTTGGGCGGGCCTGAGGCTGGGATGCGGTGCTGCTTCCCCCGGACCCCGCCTGTGCTTTCGATATCCTGATCAGCCCTTTGCCAGGACTCCTGACATCCGGAGACAGTCCTGTCGACCCCGTGGAGAGGTCAGGCTGGAGCTTCGGAGCCCCGCCACCCAAGCACTGCCACGGAGGTCTCCTGTTTGCCAGACCTCAGGGCGTGGTTTCTATGACAACCCTGGGAACCACTCTGACTCCAGCACTCGGTCGCGCCTCGCGGTTGTTGATTGGCTGGACCACCCCGCGCTCCGCTGCGGGCAGTCAGGCTGCGTCCCCTTTAAAGGACGTTGTCCGCTGAGTACCAGCGGCTCTCCTGCAGCAGCCTGCATCCGGGGTCCTATAGGGGGCTGCGTCAGAGAGAGGCCGCTGGCGGCGTCCCAGATCCAAACCCAAGATCCCCGGGAGTCCTGTCTTCAGGACCTCCTTGAGCCGATTTTTACCGGGGGAGGGGGAGCTTCAGGGCTCCTGCTGGGGTCACCTCAGGACCCCTCATCAGATCCGATTCCGAACTCCGTGTTTGAATGGGTGGGCTGAGCACATCGCCTCAGGCAAACAGGGCCTGGCGGCAGTCCAGGACGATCCTGCTGGCCTCAAGGCATGGTGTCAGCTGAAAGTTCACTGAGCCCTGTGCCCTCTGCCTCCCTCCTTGAAAGAGCAGTGGCCTGCCATGATCTAAAGGGCCTGGGGTTCCTTCAACCTGATCCCGCTTTCCAGGACACCTGTCAACATGTCCGGGGGCGATTCCCAGGTGGAGCCAATGTGTGGCAGTGGGGGACCCTATAGCAGATGGTGTGAACGTGTGTCACTGAGGGCACACGGGGCGATTGAGGAAGAAACAATGGTGTCCAGGCATGTGCCCGGTGGAAGGAGGGCACAGGTGACCTTTCCATGAATGCGAGGGAAAGTCAAAAAACGCCTGGGATCTAGCAGCGGGCCGAAATTTTCATGGGGGTCAGTCCCCGCTGGATCAGGGGGGAGTCTCATTCTCAGAAGTGAGACTGGATGTGCAGAAGATATGTGACAGCACCTGTCCCAGAAGAAAAGGACTTGTCTTTCAAAGGAGGAGGGAGGCAGAGGGCTGAGATGGGTCAGTGAACTTTCAGTGGAGAGTATGCCTTGAGGCTCATGGGATGATTGTGGGCTGCAACGAGAGCCTGCCTGCCTCACTAGATGTGCTCAGCCCATGCTTTCTCACGCGTAGGTGTCCAGAGTGGGATCTGAAGTGTAGTCCTGAGACCCCAGCAGGCGCCCTGAAGTTCCCCCTGCCCCGCTGGAGATCGGTTCAAACCGAAGCAGGTTTGCAAATCGAAGCAATCATGAAAGGGATCTCCAGGAAGAGTCTCCCGGATGGACTGGGAAGTGATCCTTTTGGAAGACATCCAGCCAGACCGAGAAGCATCTGTGCCCTGGAGAAAGAGGGGATACACAGCCAGAGGGAGGACGGAGCAGAGGCCAGAGCCCAGGCGGGGTACAGCACCGTGCCACCGCCATGGGCTTAGGGGGAGGGGTTCCAAACGGGTGGCTTGTCCAGTGGGGCCAGCGTTCCACTGACCGGGATTGTGGCCCTCTCCCATTCTCGGCTTCCTCTTTCAGCCTGTGTCGTGGTGTGGCTTCTTTTCTCAGAGAAGAGCCCTGAAAAGATACAAGCCTCTTCTGTGATGTGGGCCTGTCCCTCTCCTGCAGGACAATGAGCTCCGCTGCGGCTTGTGTCCTCAGCTGGAGTGTGTTCATCTTGATCCATGAAAAGAAGCCACACGGGATGGAAATGAGATTTCATCTGCTCAGGGAGCCACGCATCTCCTCACGTGGTCGAGGCCTTTACAAATCCAAAGTGGAATCGCCGCGAAAACGGTTGATAAGCGGACACATGACCCGGGCAAAGACGCGAAGGGAGGCTCACGAAAGACAGGCTGACATGAAGGAAATGGCTTTTTGGCGCACAGGGCACATTCCTCCAAACACTCACACACATATACGCAAACACGGAAACACCAACCGACAGAGAGAGGGCAAGAAACTCACAGAGAATCAGAGAGAGAGAGAGAAGCGAGAATGGGAGACACACAAACACATACACACACAGACAGTCATAGGGCAGTGGCACAGAAACAAATACCCCCTGGGAGCCGCTGAGGCTACGGGGTTCGGGGTTCGACATTCGATCGGAAGGACCCTCGGCTGAGAGAGCAGCCCACGGGCCTGCAGTCCAACCCGTCCTCGAGATCACGGGGGCACGACTTCTGGGGAGACTCACCCGAACAGCGTCTGGGCGGGCTGAGGCTGGGATGCAGCACTGTCTCCCCGGGCCTCCGCCTGTGCTTTCACCATCCTGGTCAGCCCTTTGCCAGGACTCCTGGCATCCGGAGACAGTCCTGCGGACCCCGAGGAGAGGTCAAGCTGCAGCCTGGGAGCCCCGACACCCAAGCACTGCCACGGAGGGCTCCTGTTTGCCAGGCCTCAGGGCGTGGTTTCCGTGACAACCGTGGGAACCACTGTGACGCCAGCACCAGCTTGCGCCTCGCGCATGCGCATTGGCTGGGCCGGCCCGCGCTCCGCTGCGGGCAGTCAGGCTGCGTGCCCTTTAAACGATGGCGGCCGCTGGGCTTGGCATCAGGGGCTCTCCTGCAGCAGCCTTGGCAGCGGCTGGACCCGAGGTCCAGTACGGGGCCACGTGGAGAGGGGGCCGTGGGCAGCGTCCCAGGACGAAACCCAAGACCCCCAGTAGTCTTATCTTCAGGACCTCATTGAGCTGATTTCCACCGGTGGAGGGGGAGCTTCAGGACACCTGCTGGGGTCATCTCACGACCCCCCATCAGATCCGATTCCGGACCCCTCCGAGTGAGAATGGATGGGCTGAGCACATCGACTGAGCCAGGCAGGGCCTGGCTGCAGCCCAGAATGATCCCATGGGCCTCAATCTCAGCTCACTGCAAGCTCAATCTCGGCAAGCTCTGCCTCTCGAGTCCAAGCAAATCTTCTGCCTCGGCTTCTCTAGTAGCTGGGACTACAGGCGCCTACAACCACATCTGTCTAATTTTTGTGTTTTTAGTATAGACAGGGTTTCACCAAGTTGGCCAGGCTGGTCTCGAACTCCTGACCTCAGATGATCCACCTGCCTTGGCCTCACAAAGTACTGGGATTACAGACATGAGCCACCCTGCCCAACTCCTACCAATTTGTATTTTTTAAGATAAGCCATCCGTCATTTATTCTGTGTAGATTTGCTTTAATTTTCACCCCACAAGGTAAGTTTTGTCTCCCCAATTTAAAAAGTGAAAATAAAACCAGAATCATAGAACCGGGCGCAGTAGCTCATGCCTGTAATCCCAGCACTTTGGGAGGCCGAGGCGGGTGGATCACGAGGCCAGGAGATCGAGACCATCCTGGCTAACACGGTGAAACACCGTCTCTACTAAAAATACAAAAAAAATTAGCCGGGCATGGTGGCGGGTGCCTGTGGTCCCAGCTACTCGGAAGGCTGAGGCAGGAGAATGGCATGAACCCGGGAGGTGGAGCTTGCAGTGAGCGGGGATCACGCCACTGCACTCCAGCCTGGGTGAGAGCGAGACTCCATCTCAAAAAAAAAAAAAAAAAAGTCATAAAGAGGTCAAAGGATAGGCAGTTTAAGCAGCTTATGAATGACAGAACTGAGGCTTGAAGCTAAGCAACTTGTTTCAAGGGCTTTGCTATTGTATGAGAGAAGAGTGGAAAGAGAGCGATGGGCAGGAGAGAACGTGGCTGGACTTGGCCACTCACTGTGTGTATGGGGAGAGGTGCCATCTGAGTCCTGGGAGATTGACATCAATGGCGGAAAGAGGGAGAGTAAAATGAGGAGTTGATATGAAGGGACAGTGGCAAGTTCACTCAGTTTGGGAAAGTCAAGTCTCAGGTACCAGCAGGACAACTGAGAGAAAAGGCATCCATTTCCATCAGTAAGAGTTAGCCAGGCTGTGTTGTCAGGGGTGGGAAAAGAAATTTCAGAATCATGTGTATTGTGTGGAGCGTTGAACCTAGAAGGGTGAATGTGACTGACAAAGAACAAAATGGAAAGAGTGAGAAGGAAGGGGAGAAGAGGAATGAAGGACACATATGATGCATTCACAATTGGGGAAAGGAAGAAATAAGAGGAATGGATGAAGGTGACCTCCTCAAATAGTAATCAGAAAGGTCATATAATGAGGTGACATTAGCAAGCAATTTTCATGTTTTGCTACATAAAAGGAAAAGAACACTGAGAGAAAAGTCTTTGAATTCTTTTTGAAAAGTTCATGGTTATATATGACAGTATGTGGATAATTTTTTGTATCCTATTTAAAAAAATTTACCAGGCACATGACTCACGCCTATAATCCCAGAACTTTGGGAGGCCAAGGTAGGCAGATCATGAAGTCTAGAGATCAAGACCAGCCTGACCAACATGTTGAAACCCCATCTCTACTAAAACTACAAAAATTAGCAGGGCGTACTGGCGGGCATCTGTAGTCCCAGCTACTTGAGAGGCTGAGGCAGGAGAATGGCATGAACCCGGGAGGGGGAGGTTGCAGTGAGGGAAGATTGCACCACTGCACTCCAGCCTGGCGACAGAGAGGGACTCCGTCTCAAAAAAAAAAAAAAGAAAAGAAAAGAAAAGAAAAAACTGGAGAGAGAGAGAGAGCATACCACAGAGACAGAGACAGAGAGAGACTGAAAGTTTAAAAAACTGGGAGAATATCTTATTCATATTAAGAAATAATGATTCGTATTTTAAGGTGTGATAATGTTATTGTATCTTTCGTTTTTTAAGAGTACTTATCTTTTAGAGCTAGAGACCAAATTATTTGGATGAAATTGTATGATTTGCTTCAAAATAATTCAAGAAAGGTAGGAGAAGTGAGTTGGAGTATAAAATAAACAAGATTGGACATGAGTGATAATTGTTGAAGTTTGTTGATGAGTAGATAGGGTTCATTAGACTTTTCTATCTACTTTTGTGTATATTTCCATTTTTCCATAATAGTTTTAAAAGTTATTAATGATTAAAACACCAGTGAATGTACGAAAAAGGTATATACAAACCTTTGTCCTGAACAAGCCCATACAGTGTAATATTCTTAAATAATAATTTAAGGTAAATTAAACTCAACCATATTCATTTTATTTTAGAATATGAGCCACATTATTTAATAATGTAGTTAAATTATTCAGTGCCAAGACAGAGTCTAAAAATAAATGTAGAACTCATCAATTTTAAGTAATTCAAAATTAAAACAATAATGAGATGCCATTTTGTACTTTCCCAAACCGGCAAATCTAAAAGATAATGATAAAACAATTCCAGCAAGACTGTAGGGTGAATAACTAAATAATTGCTGATGTAAGTTAATTCAATCCTTTCTGATAACTTTTAGCTGATTATAAAGTAGCATAAATTGATTGTTCAAATATGATAGTATGTAGAAAAGTCAACATTATTTTAAAGTATAATTAAGACTCACAGAAAGTGGATTATATTTCCTTCTAGGTTTAAAATGCATATACGCTAACACGGTGAAACCCCGTCTCTACTAAAAAATGCAAAAACTAGCCGGGCGAGGTGGCGGGCGCCTGTAGTCCCAGCTACTCCGGAGGCTGAGGCAGGAGAATGGCGTGAACCCGGAAGGCGGAGCTTGCAGTGAGCTGAGATCCGGCCACTGCACTCCATCCTGGGTGACACAGCGGGATTCTGTCTCAAAAAAAAAAAAAAGCATATAAACATTTTGTCTTAAGAAATTGTCTTGAAAAAATTACGTGTACATAAATTACTGGCATACTTCTTTTCTTAACACATCATGAATATTTTTCATAACAGTTAATATTCAATAAATATTTAAATTTTTAACAGTAGCATATCACTTCACCACCTAGTTAACATTCCACTGCTGGACACTTAACTAGCTATCAGATTTTGGCTATTCAAACTGTGATTTCAGTGCGGGTGCAGTGGCTCACGCCTGTAATCCTAGGAGTTTGGCAGGCCAAGATGGCAGATCACTTGAGGTCAGGTGTTCAAAACCAGCTTGGCGAAGATGGTGGAACCCCATCTCTACTAAAAATACAAACAATTAGCCGGGTGTGGTAGTGCACACCTGTAATCCCAGCTACTCAGGAGGCTGAGGCAGGGGAATTGCTTGAACCCGGGAAGTGGAGCTTGCAGTGAGCTGAGATCTGGCCACTGCACTCCAGCCTGAGCGACAGTGAGACTCCGTCTCAAAAAAAAAAAAAAAAACCTATATATATATACACACGTGAATTAACATAATAATATTAGCAAAATTTTATATTGCACAAACATTTGCCAGGCACTATTCCAAGTGCTAAATACATATAGATATATGTATATATATGATTTCAGTGACCTTTCTGGCTTCATTTATTAGTTCCTCTGATTATTTCCTCAGGCTAGAATAAAATTCCTGTATTAAATATATTAATATTGTCTAAAGTTTTTGATATATATTGTAAAATTTCTGCCCTGAACGTTTGTGTCCGTCTCTTTCCAGAAGCAGCTCTTCTCAAGCATTAATGTGTGAACTGAATCACCCAGGCTCTTGGTAACATGCAGATTCTAATTCAGGTTTGTGGAGGGGCCCAAGATTCTGCATTTCCAACTAGCTGACAGGCGATGCTGATGCTGTTTGTCTAAGGGCCATACTTTGTTATTTTTTTTTTATTTTTTTTTTTTTTATTTTTTTTTTATTTTTTATTTTTTATTATACTTTAAGTTCTAGGGTACATGTGCATAACGTTTATATCATGTATGACTCCCCAAAGCAATCCCTCCCTCCTCCCCCCTCCCCATGATAGACCCCAGTGTGTGATGTTCCCCTTCCCGAGTCCAAGTGATCTCATTGTTCAGTTCCCACCTATGAGTGAGAACATGCGGTGTTTGGTTTTCTCTTCTTGTGATAGTTTGCTAAGAATGATGGTTTCCAGCTGCATCCATGTCCCTACAAAGGACGCAAACTCATCCTTTTTGATGGCTGCATAGTATTCCATGGTGTATATGTGCCACATTTTCTTAATCCAGTCTGTCACAGATGGACATTTGGGTTGATTCCAAGTCTTTGCTATTGTGAATAGTGCCGCAATAAACATACGTGTGCATGTGTCTTTGTAGTAGAGTAATTTATAATCCTTTGGGTATATACCCAGTAGTGGGATGGCTGGGTCATATGGTACATCTAGTTCTAGATCCTTGAGGAATCGCCATACAGTTTTCCATAATGGTTGAACTAGTTTACAATCCCACCAACAGTGTAAAAGTGTTCCTATTTCTCCACATCCTCTCCAACATCTATTGTTTCCTGACTTCTTAATGATTGCCATTCTAACTGGTGTGAGATGGTATCTCATTGTGGTTTTGATTTGCATTTCTCTGATGGCGAGTGATGACGAGCATTTTTTCATGTGTCTGTTGGCTGTATGGATGTCTTCTTTTGAGAAATGTCTGTTCATATCCTTTGCCCACTTTTTGATGGGGTTGTTTGTTTTTTTCTTGTATATTTGTTTGAGTTCTTTGTAGATTCTGGATATTAGCCCTTTGTCAGATGAGTAGGTTGCAAAAATTTTCTCCCATTCTGTAGGTTGCCTGTTCACTCTGATGGTAGTTTCTTTTGCTGTGCAAAAGCTCTTTAGTTTAATGAGATCCCATTTGTCAATTTTGGCTTTTGCTGCCGTTGCTTTTGGTGTTTTAGACATGAAGTCCTTGCCCATGCCTATGTCCTGAATGGTACTACCTAGATTTTCTTCTAGGGTTTTTATGGTATTAGGTCGAACATTTAAGTCTCTAATCCATCTTGAATTAATTTTCGTATAAGGGGTAAGGAAAGGATCCAGTTTCAGCTTTCTACTTGTGGCTCGCCAATTTTCCCAGCACCATTTATTAAATAGGGAATCCTTTCCCCATTTCTTGTTTTTGTCAGGTTTGTCAAAGATCAGATGGCTGTAGATGTGTGGTATTATTTCTGAGGACTCTGTTCTGTTCCACTGGTCTATTTCTCTGTTGTGGTACCAGTACCATGCTGTTTTGGTTACTGTAGCCTTGTAGTATAGTTTGAAGTCAGGTAGCGTGACGCCTCCAGCTTTGTCCTTTTGACCTAGGATTGTCTTGGCAATGCGGGCTCTTTTTGGTTCCATATGAACTTTAAAGCAGTTTTTTCCAATTCTGTGAAGAAACTCATTGGTAGCTTGATGGGGATGGCATTGAATCTATAAATAACCTTGGGCAGTATGGCCATTTTCACGATATTGATTCTTCCTATCCATGAGCATGGTATGTTCTTCCATTTGTTAGTGTCCTCTTTGATTTCACTGAGCAGTGGTTTGTAGTTCTCCTTGAAGAGGTCCTTTACATCCCTTGTAAGCTGGATTCCTAGGTATTTTATTCTCTTTGAAGCAATTGTGAATGGAAGTTCATTCCTGATTTGGCTCTCTGCTTGTCTGTTACTGGTGTATAAGAATGCTTGTGATTTTTGCACATTAATTTTGTATCCTGAGACTTTGCTGAAGTTGCTTATCAGCTTAAGGAGATTTTGGGCTGAGACGATGGGGTTTTCTAAATATACAATCATGTCATCTGCAAACAGGGACAATTTGACTTCTTCTTTTCCTAACTGGATACCCTTGATTTCTTTCTCTTGCCTGATTGCCCTAGCCAGAACTTCCAACACTATGTTGAATAGGAGTGGTGAGAGAGGGCATCCCTGTCTTGTGCCAGTTTTCAAAGGGAATTTTTCCAGTTTTTGCCCATTCAGTATGATATTAGCTGTGGGTTTGTCGTAAATAGCTCTTATTATTTTGAGGTACGTTCCATCAATACCGAATTTATTGAGCGTTTTTAGCATAAAGGGCTGTTGAATTTTGTCAAAAGCCTTTTCTGCATCTATTGAGATAATCATGTGGTTCTTGTCTTTGGTTCTGTTTATATGCTGGATTATGTTTATTGATTTGCGAATGTTGAACCAGCCTTGCATCCCAGGGATGAAGCCCACTTGATCATGGTGGATAAGCTTTTTGATGTGCTGCTGAATCCGGTTTGCCAGTATTTTATTGAGAATTTTTGCATCGATGTTCATCAGGGATATTGGTCTAAAATTCTCTTTTTTTGTTGTGTCTCTGCCAGGCTTTGGTATCAGGATGATGTTGGCCTCATAAAATGAGTTAGGGAGGATTCCCTCTTTTTCTATTGATTGGAATAGTTTCAGAAGGAATGGTACCAGCTCCTCCTTGTACCTCTGGTAGAATTCAGCTGTGAATCCATCTGGTCCTGGACTTTTTTTGGTTGGTAGGCTATTAATTGTTGCCTCAATTTCAGAGCCTGTTATTGGTCTATTCAGGGATTCAACTTCTTCCTGGTTCAGTCTTGGGAGAGTGTAAGTGTCCAGGAAATTATCCATTTCTTCTAGATTTTCTAGTCGATTTGCATAGAGGCATTTATAGTATTCTCTGATGGTTGTTTGTATTTCTGTGGGGTCGGTGGTGATATCCCCTTTATCATTTTTTATTGCATCTATTTGATTCCTCTCTCTTTTCTTCTTTATTAGTCTTGCTAGCGGTCTGTCAATTTTGTTGATCTTTTCAAAAAACCAACTCCTGGATTCATTGATTTTTTGGAGGGTTTTTTGTGACTCTATCTCCTTCAGTTCTGCTCTGATCTTAGTTATTTCTTGCCTTCTGCTAGCTTTTGAATGTGTTTGCTCTTGTAAGGGCCATACTTTGAATAGCAATGTAGTAAAGAGCTTTTGAAAAATGTAATTTGGAGTGGGGCGCTGTGGCTCACGCCTGTAATCCCAGCACTTTGGGAGGCTGAGGTGAGTGAATCATCTAAGGTCAGGAGTTCCAGATCAGCCTAGCCAACATGGTGAAACCCCGTCTCTACTTAAAATACAAAAATTAGCCTGATGTGGTGGTGCACGCCTGTAATCCCAGCTACTTGGGAGGCTGACACGGGAGAATTGCATGAACCCAGGAAGTGGAGATTGGAGTGAGCTGAGGTTGTGCCACTGCACTCCAGCATGACCAACACAGCAAGACTCTGCCTAAAAAAAAAATTAGTTTTGTTTAATTTTTGCTCCTACTTAACTAACACAAAGCCTTCTTATTCCTTTGCAAATTTAATAAATACAAATTATATATATATTCTTTTGATTTGCATTTGTTGGATTACTAATGATGAAATACATACATTATTTTCCATATTTTAAATTTTATTTTTGTTTCTGAAAAGCTAGATCGTATATTCCTTGCCGAATTTTATACTGGGTATCAATCTTTTTTTTTTTTTTTCTTTTGAGACGGAGTCTCGCTCTGTCACCCAGGCTGGAGTGCAGTGGCCGGATCTGAACTCACTGCAAGCACCGCAGACTTCTTCTATATTGGTAAAAAAAATTATTAGTCATAATACTGTGTGTGTGTGGGTGTGTGTGAGTGTGTGTGTGTGAGTGTGTGGAGGAAAGTGCCCTGTGCGCCTAAAAGCAATTTCCTGCATGTCGGCCTGTCTTTGGCGAGCCTCCCTCCGCGTCTGTGCCTGGGTCATGTGTCCGCTTGTCAACCGTTTTCGCGGCGGTTCCACTTTGGGTTTGTGAAGGCCTCGACCTAGTGAGGAGATGCCTGGCTCCCGGAGTAGTTGCAACCTCATCCCCAGCCCGTGCCGCCTCTTTTCGTTGAGCAAGACGAACACACTGCAGCCACGGACAAAAGCCGCAAGGGAGCTCATTGTCCTGCAGGAGAGGAGCAGGCCCACATCACAGAAGAGGCTTGTATCTTTTCCGGGCTCTTCTCTGAGAAAAGAAGCCACACCAAGACACAGGCTGAAAGAAGAAGCCGCGAATGGGAGATGGCCACAATCCCAGTCCCTGCAACGCTGGCCTCACTGCACAAGCCACCCTTTTGGCAACCTTCCCCTTAAAGCCCGTGCCGGTGGCACGGTGCTGTACCCCACCTGGGCTCTGGCCTCTGCTCCGTCCTCCCTCTGGCTGTGTATCCCCTGTTTCCCCGGGGCCTGGATGCTTCTTGGTCTGGCTGGATGTCTTCCAAAAGGATGACTTCCCAGTCCATCAGGTGCACACTTCCTGGTGATCCCTGTCCTGATTGCTTTTCTCTCCAAACCTGCTTCGCTTTGAACCCATTTCGTCCGGGGGTGCGGGGGCTTCAGGGCGCCTGGTGGGGTCTCAGGACTCCGCTTCAGACCCGCTTCAGGACCCCTAAGTGGGAGAATGGATGGCCTGAGCACATGGACTGAGGCAGGCAGGATCTCGCTGCAGCCCACAATCATCCCACGGGCCTCAAGGCGTGCTGTCCACTGAAAGTTCACTGAGGCTTCTGAGCCCTCTGCCTCCCTCGTCCTTTGAAAGACAGGTCCTTGTCTTCTGGAAGAGGTGCTGTCGCATTTCCTCCGCACACCCAGTCTCGTTCCTGAGGACGAGACCCCCTCTGCTCCTGGGTGGACTGACCCCATGAGACTTTTGGCCCGCTGCTAGATCCCAGACGTTCTTTGATTTTCCCTGGCATTCCCTGAAAGGTCACCTGTGCCCCTTTTCCACAGGGCACATGCCAGCACACCGTTGTTACTTTGACAATCGGCCCGTGTGCCCTCAGGGACACATGCTTCCATCATCTCTTCCGGGGTGCGCCAGTGCCACGCATTGGCTCCACCTCGGATTCGCCCCTGGACCTGTTGACAGGTGTCCTGGAAAGCGGGATCAGCTTGAAGGAGCCCCAGGCCCTTGAGAAGCGCGGCAGGTCACCGCTCTTTGAAAGGAGGCAGGCAGAGGGCTCACGGCGCAGTGACATTTCAGCTGACTCCACGCCTTGAGGCTCATGGGATCGTTCTGGGCTGCAGCCAGGCCCTGCCTGCCTCAGTCGATGTGATGTGCTCAGCCAAACCATTCTCCCCCGTAGGGGTCCAGAATCGGATCCGATGGGGGGTCATGAGATGACCCCAGCAGGCGCCAGGAAGCTCCCCCTCCCCTGGTGGAAGTGGGCTCAAGGATATTCTCAAGTCGGGACTCCTGGGGGTTGGATCGTGGGACGCCGCTCGCGGTCGCCTCTCCCACGCGGCCGCCTTCAGGACCCCGGATGCAGCCGCTGCCAAGGCTGCAGCAGGAGAGCCCCTGGCGCCCAGCGGCCGCCGTCCTTTAAAGGGGACGCAGCCTGACTGCTGGCAGCGGAGCGCGGGGCGGCCCAGCCACTGCGCATGCGCGAGTGGCGGGCGGGTGCTCGCGGCCAGCGGGTGCTGGCGTCACAGTGGTTCCCACGGTTGTCATAGGAACTACGCCCTGAGGCCGGGCCAACAGGAGCCCTCCGTGGCAGTGCTTGGGTGGCGGGGCTCCGAGGCTCCAGCCTGACCTCTCCACGGGGTCGACAGGACTGTCTCCGGATGCCAGGAGTCCTGGCAAAGGGCTGACCAGGATGTGGAAAGCACAGGCGGGGTCCGGGGGCAGCAGCGCCGCATCCCAGCCTCAGGCCCGCCCAGACGCTGTTCGGGTGAGTCTCCCCAGAAGTCGTGCCCCCCGCTGTGATCTCGAGGATGGGTCGGCCTGCAGGCCCGTGGGCTGATCTCTCCACCGAGGGTCGTTCTCGGTCGAGAGCCGAACGCAGTAGCCTCAGCGGCTGCCTGCGGGTGTTGGTTTCTGGGCCACTGCTGTGTGACCCTCTGTGTGTGTATGTGTTTGTGCGTATCCCGTTTTCGATTCTCTCTCTGTCTCTCAGTCTCTGTGAGTTTCTTGCCCTCTCTCTTTCGATTGGTGTGTGTGCGTGCGTGTGTGTGTGTGTGTGTGTGTGTGAAGATTTATTCCTCTATTTCCTTGTAAAAGTTATTGATCTTTACTTCTTACAAGTAGGTCTTTAACTCATTTTGAGTCAATGTTTACATATGATGTAAGGAAAAAGACTAACTTCATTCTTTTGCATGGAGATACCCTTTTCTTCCAGGATCATTTATTGAAATGACTATTCTTTCCTCCATTGCCTGACTTGGCTCCCGTTCAATCAATAATGAACCTACATGTTGGACTCTTGATACTACTTCATGAATAAGTGTGGGTCCATCCTTATGTCAGTATCACAATCTTGATAACTGCAGCTTCCTGGCAAGTATTGAAATTGGAAAACATGAACCATCCCACTTTCTAGGGTTTTTTTTTAAAACCACTTGATTATACTATGACTGATATACAAAAACCCATATATGTTGGATGTATACAACTTGATGACTTTGGATACACCCCTCAAACTATCAACACAGTCCAGACAACGAACATCTGTATCACCTGCAAAAGCTTCCTCCTGCTGTCTTTGTGTATGTGTATTTTGACAGCACATAAGTTCCACCCTCTTAGGAAACTTTTAACGACGGTGTTACAACAATAGGTACTCTGTTGTACAGTAGATCTCTAGGAGTTTATCATCTTGTATAACCAAAACTTTATACCCCGTGACTAATAACTCTGTCTAGGAAAACTGGGAGATATTAGCCAGCAGACTTTCTAGGTTTTTTTTTTTTTTTTCTTGTTCACTTATTGGGGCGATTCTGACTCCATTGCATAGCTGTATATATTTTAGGATCCACATGTCAATTTCTGTCCTAAAGCCAGCTGAAACTGAGAGGGTCACAATGACTCTACATCAATCCAAAGATACGACTTTGACAATATTAAGTGTTCTGATCCATAAATCTGGGATGTCTCTCAATTTATTTAAATGAAATATAATTTCATTCATGATATTTTCCAGAGTTCTCTGTACAAATGTACACTTTTGTTAAATTCATTCATATATATACATGGATGTGCATATATAGTTGTGTGTGTGTGTGTGTGTGTATATAGATATATATATTTTGAGATGGAGTCTCACTGTGTCATGCAGGCTGGAGTGCAGTGGTACAATCTTGGCTCACTGCAACCTCTGACTCCGGGTTCAAGCAATTCTCCAGCCTCATCCTCCTGAGTAGCTGGGACCACAGGCATGCACCACCACATCCAGCCCAATTTTTGAATTTGTAGTAGAGACCAGGTTTCACCATGTTGGCCAGGGTGGTATCGAACTCCTGACCTCAGGTGATCTGCCCACACTGGCCTCTCAAAGTGCTGGGAGCAGGGATTACATGAGTGATCCACTGTGCCCAGCCTCATTTCTGTATATTTTTATTGATACTATTCTACATGGATTTTCTTCACTTTGATTTTGGAATAATTGCATACACACATAAACACAATTTTTTTATAATCATTAATTCTTCTAGATTGGTAAACAAATTTATTAGTCATAATACTGTGTGTGTGTGTGTGTGTGTGTGTGTGTGTGTGTGTGTGTAGGAAAGTGCCCTTTGCGCCTAAAAGCGATTTCCTGCATGTCGGCCTGTCTTTGGCGAGCCTCCCTCCGCGTCTGTGCCTGGGTCATGTGTCCGCTTGTCAAGCGTTTTTGCGGCGGTTCCACTTTGGGTTTTTGAAGGCCTCGACCTCGTGAGAAGATGCCTGGCTCCCGGAGTAATTGTAACCTCATCCCCAGCCCGTGCCGCCTCTTTTCGTTGAGCAAGACGAACACACTGCAGCCACGGACAAAAGCCGCACGGAGCTCATTGTCCTGCAGGAGAGGAGCAGGCCACATCACAGAAGAGGCTTGTATCTTTCCGGGCTCTTCTCTGAGAAAAGAAGCCACACCAAGACACAGGCTGAAAGAAGAAGCCGGAATGGGAGATGGCCACAATCCCAGTCCCTGCAACGCTGGCCTCACTGCACAAGCACCCTTTTGGCACCCTTCCCCTTAAAGCCCGTGCCGGTGGCACGGTGCTGTACCCCACCTGGGCTCTGGCCTCTGCTCCGTCCTCCCTCTGGCTGTGTATCCTCTGTTTCTTCGGGGCCTGGAGGCTTCTTGGTCTGGCTGGATGTCTTCCAAAAGGATGACTTCCCAGTCCATCAGGTGCACACTTCCTGGTGATCCCTGTCCTGGTTGTTTTTCTCTCCAAACCGGCTTCGGTTTGAACCCATTTCGTCCGGGGTTGCGGGGGCTTCAGGGCGCCTGGTGGGGTCTCAGGACTCCGCTTCCGACCCGCTTCAGGACCCCTAAGGGGGAGAATGGATGGGCTGAGCACATCGACTGAGGCAGGCAGGATCTCGCTGCAGCCCACAATCATCCCACGGGCCTCAAGGCGTGCTGTCAACTGAAAGTTCACTGAGGCTTCTGAGCCCTCTGCCTCCCTCGTCCTTTGAAAGACAGGTCCTTGTCTTCTGGAGAGGTGCTGTCGCATTTCCTCCGCACACCCAGTCTCGTTCCTGAGGACGAGACCCCCTCTGCTCCTGGGTGGACTGACCCCATGAGACTTTTGCCGCTGCTAGATCCCAGACGTTCTTTGATTTTCCCTGGCATTCCCTGAAAGGTCACCTGTGCCCCTTTTCCACAGGGCACATGCCAGCACGCCGTTGTTACTTTGACAATCGGCCCGTGTGCCCTCAGGGACACATGCTTCCATCATCTCTTCCGGGGTGCGCCAGTGCCACGCATTGGCTCCACCTCGGATTCGCCCCTGGACCTGTTGACAGGTGTCCTGGAAAGCGGGATCAGCTTGAAGGAGCCCCAGGCCCTTGGAAGCGCGGCAGGTCACCGCTCTTTGAAAGGAGGCAGGCAGAGGGCTCACGGCGCAGTGACATTTCAGCTGACTCCACGCCTTGAGGCTCATGGGATCGTTCTGGGCTGCAGCCAGGCCCTGCCTGCCTCAGTCGATGTGATGTGCTGAGCCAAACCATTCTCCCCCGTAGGGGTCCAGAATCGGATCCGATGGGGGGTCATGAGATGACCCCAGCAGGCGCCAGGAAGCTCCCTCTCCCCTGGTGGCAATGGGCTCAAGGATATTCTCAAGTGGGGACTCCTGGGGGTTGGATCGTGGGACGCCGCCCGCGGTCGCCTCTCCCACGCGGCCGCCTTCAGGACCCCGGATGCAGCCGCTGCCAAGGCTGCAGCAGGAGAGCCCCTGGCGCCCAGCGGCCGCCGTCCTTTAAAGGGGACGCAGCCTGACTGCTGGCAGCGGAGCGCGGGGCGGCCCAGCCACTGCGCATGCGCGAGTGGCGGGCGGGTGCTCGCGGCCAGCGGGTGCTCGCGTCACAGTGGTTCCCACGGTTGTCATAGGAACTACGCCCTGAGGCCGGGCAAACAGGAGCCCTCCGTGGCAGTGCTTGGGTGGCGGGGCTCCGAGGCTCCAGCCTGACCTCTCCACGGGGTCGACAGGACTGTCTCCGGATGCCAGGAGTCCTGGCAAAGGGCTGACCAGGATGTGGAAAGCACAGGCGGGGTCCAGGGGCAGCAGCGCCGCATCCCAGCCTCAGGCCCGCAGACGCTGTTCGGTGAGTCTCCCCAGAAGTCGTGCCCCCCGCTGTGATCTCGAGGATGGGTCGGCCTGCAGACCCGTGGGCTGATCTCTCCACCGAGGGTCGTTCTCGGTCGAGAGCCGAACGCAGTAGCCTCAGCGGCTGCCTGCGGTGTGGTTTTTGGGCCACTGCTGTGTGACCCTCTGTGTGTGTATGTGTTTGTGCGTATCCCGTTTTCGATTCTCTCTCTGTCTCTCAGTCTCTGTGAGTTTCTTGCCCTCTCTCTTGCGATTGGTGTGTGTGCGTGCGTGTGTGTGTGTGTGTGTGTGTGTGAAGATTTATTCCTCTATTTCCTTGTAAAAGTTATTGATCTTTACTTCTTACAAGTAGGTCTTTAACTCATTTTGAGTCAATGTTTACATATGATGTAAGGAAAAAGACTAACTTCATTCTTTTGCATGGAGATACCCTTTTCTTCCAGGATCATTTATTGAAATGACTATTCTTTCCTCCATTGGCCTGACTTGGCTCCCTTGTCAATCAATAATGAACACCCATGTTGGACTCTTGATTCTACTTCATGAATAAGTGTGGGTCCATCCTTATGTCAGTATCACAATCTTGATAACTGCAGCTTCCTGGCAAGTATTGAAATTGGAAAACATGAACCATCCTAATTTCTAGGGTTTTTTTTAAAACCACTTGATTATACTATGACTGATATACAAAAACCTATATGTTGGATGTATACAACTTGATGACTTTGGATACACCCCTCAAACTATCACCACAGTCCAGACAACGAACATCTGTATCACCTGCAAAAGCTTCCTCCTGCTATCTTTGCGTATGTGTATTTTGACAGCACATAAGTTCCACCCACTTAGGAAACTTTTAACGATGGTGTTACAACAATAGGTACTCTGTTGTGCAGTAGATCTCTAGGAGTTTATCATCTTGTATAACCAAAACTTTATACCCCGTGACTAATAACTCTGTCTAGGAAAACTGGGAGATATTAGCCAGCAGACTTTCTAGGTTTTTTTTTTTCTTTCTTGTTCACTTATTTTGGCGATTCTGACTCCATTGCATAGCTGTATATATTTTAGGATCCACATGTCAATTTCTGTCATAAAGCCAGCTGAAACTGATAGGGTCACAATGACTCTACATCAATTCCAAAGATACGACTACTTGAAAATATTAAGTGTTTGCCATCAAATCTGGGATGTCTCTCAATTTATTTAATGAAATATATTTCATTCATGATATTTTCCAAGTTCTCTGTACAAATGTTACACTTTTGTTAAATTCATTCATATATATACATGGATGTGCATATATATGTGTGTTGTGTGTGTGTGTGGTGTGTGTTAATATATAATATATTTTGAGATGGAGTCTCACTGTGTCATGCAGGCTGGAGTGCAGTGGTACAATCTTGGCTCACTGCAACCTCTGACTCCGGGTTCAAGCAATTCTCCAGCCTCATCCTCCTGAGTAGCTGGGACCACAGGCATGCACCACCACATCCAGCCCAATTTTTGAATTGTAGTAGAGACCAGGTTTCACCATGTTGGCCAGGGTGGTATCGAATTCCTGACCTCAGGTGATCTGCCCACACTGGCCTCTCAAAGTGCTGGAGCAGCGATACATGAGTGATCCACTGTGCCCAGCCTCATTTTGTATATTTTTATTGATACTATTCTACATGGATTTTCTTCACTTGATTTTGGCATAATTGCATACACACATAAACACAATTTTTTATAATCATTAATTCTTCTAGATTGGTAAACAATTTATTAGTCATAATACTGTGTGTGTGTGTGTGTGTGTGTGTGTGTTGTGGAGGAAAGTGCCCTTTGCGCCTAAAAGCGATTTCCTGCATGTCGGCCTGTCTTTGGCGAGCCTCCCTCCGCGTCTGTGCCTGGGTCATGTGTCCGCTTGTCAAGCGTTTTTGCGGCGGTTCCACTTTGGGTTTTTGAAGGCCTCGACCTAGTGAGTAGATGCCTGGCTCCCGGAGTAGTTGCAACCTCATCCCCAGCCCGTGCCGCCGCCTTTTCGTTGAGCAAGACGAACACACTGCAGCCACGGACAAAAGCCGCACGGGAGGCTCATTGTCCTGCAGGAGAGGAGCAGGCCCACATCACAGAAGAGGCTTGTATCTTTTCCGGGCTCTTCTCTGAGAAAAGAAGCCACACCAAGACACAGGCTGAAAGAAGAAGCCGGAATGGGAGATGGCCACAATCCCAGTCCCTGCAACGCTGGCCTCACTGCACAAGCCACCCTTTTGGCACCCTTCCCCTTAAAGCCCGTGCCGGTGGCACGGTGCTGTACCCCACCTGGGCTCTGGCCTCTGCTCCGTCCTCCCTCTGGCTGTGTATCCCCTGTTTCTCCGGGGCCTGGATGCTTCTTGGTCTGGCTGGATGTCTTCCAAAAGGATGACTTCCCAGTCCATCAGGTGCACACTTCCTGGTGATCCCTGTCCTGGTTGTTTTCTCTCCAAACCTGCTTCGGTTTGAACCCATTTCGTCCGGGGTTGCGGGGGCTTCAGGGCGCCTGGTGGGGTCTCAGGACTCCGCTTCAGACCCGCTTCAGGACCCCTAAGGGGGAGAATGGATGGGCTGAGCACATCGACTGAGGCAGGCAGGATCTCGCTGCAGCCCACAATCATCCCACGGGCCTCAAGGCGTGCTGTCAACTGAAAGTTCACTGAGGCTTCTGAGCCCTCTGCCTCCCTCGTCCTTTGAAAGACAGGTCCTTGTCTTCTGGAGGAGGTGCTGTGGCATTTCCTCCGCACACCCAGTCTCGTTCCTGAGGACGAGACCCCCTCTCCTGGGTGGACTGACCCCATGAGACTTTTGGCCCGCTGCTAGATCCCAGACGTTCTTTGATTTTCCCTGGCATTCCCTGAAAGGTCACCTGTGCCCCTTTCCACAGGGCACATGCCAGCACGCCGTTGTTACTTTGACAATCGGCCCGTGTGCCCTCAGGGACACATGCTTCCATCATCTCTTCCGGGTGCGCCAGTGCCACGCATTGGCTCCACCTCGGATTCGCCCCTGGACCTGTTGACAGGTGTCCTGGAAAGCGGGATCAGCTTGAAGGAGCCCCAGGCCCTTGGGAAGCGCGGCAGGTCATCGCTCTTTGAAAGGAGGCAGGCAGAGGGCTCACGGCGCAGTGACATTTCAGCTGACTCCACGCCTTGAGGCTCATGGGATCGTTCTGGGCTGCAGCCAGGCCCTGCCTGCCTCAGTCGATGTGATGTGCTGAGCCAAACCATTCTCCCCCGTAGGGGTCCAGAATCGGATCCGATGGGGGGTCATGAGATGACCCCAGCAGGCGCCAGGAAGCTCCCTCTCCCCTGGTGGCAATGGGCTCAAGGATATTCTCAAGTCGGGACTCCTGGGGGTTGGATCGTGGGACGCCGCCCGCGGTCGCCTCTCCCACGCGGCCGCCTTCAGGACCCCGGATGCAGCCGCTGCCAAGGCTGCAGCAGGAGAGCCCCTGGCGCCCAGCGGCCGCCGTCCTTTAAAGGGGACGCAGCCTGACTGCTGGCAGCGGAGCGCGGGGCGGCCCAGCCACTGCGCATGCGCGAGTGGCGGGCGGGTGCTCGCGGCGAGCGGGTGCTCGCGTCACAGTGGTTCCCACGGTTGTCATAGGAACTACGCCCTGAGGCCGGGCAAACAGGAGCCCTCCGTGGCAGTGCTTGGGTGGCGGGGCTCCGAGGCTCCAGCCTGACCTCTCCACGGGGTCGACAGGACTGTCTCCGGATGCCAGGAGTCCTGGCAAAGGGCTGACCAGGATGTGGAAAGCACAGGCGGGGTCCGGGGGCAGCAGCGCCGCATCCCAGCCTCAGGCCCGCCCAGACGCTGTTCGGGTGAGTCTCCCCAGAAGTCGTGCCCCCCGCTGTGATCTCGAGGATGGGTCGGCCTGCAGACCCGTGGGCTGATCTCTCCACCGAGGGTCGTTCTCGGTCGAGAGCCGAACGCAGTAGCCTCAGCGGCTGCCTGCGGGTGTTGGTTTCTGGGCCACTGCTGTGTGACCCTCTGTGTGTGTATGTGTTTGTGCATATCCCGTTTTCGATTCTCTCTCTGTCTCTCCGTCTCTGTGAGTTTCTGGCCCTCTCTCTTGCGATTGGTGTGTGTGCGTGCGTGTGTGTGTGTGTGTGTGTGTGTGAAGATTTATTCCTCTATTTCCTTGTAAAAGTTATTGATCTTTACTTCTTACAAGTAGGTCTTTAACTCATTTTGAGTCAATGTTTACATATGATGTAAGGAAAAAGACTAACTTCATTCTTTTGCATGGAGATACCCTTTTCTTCCAGGATCATTTATTGAAATGACTATTCTTTCCTCCATTGGCCTGACTTGGCTCCCTTGTCAATCAATAATGAAACACACATGTTGGACTCTTGATTCTACTTCATGAATAAGTGTGGGTCCATCCTTATGTCAGTATCACAATCTTGATAACTGCAGCTTCCTGGCAAGTATTGAAATTGGAAAACATGAACCATCCTAATTTCTAGGGTTTTTTTTTAAAACCACTTGATTATACTATGACTGATATACAAAAACCCATATATGTTGGATGTATACAACTTGATGACTTTGGATACACCCCTCAAACTATCACCACAGTCCAGACAACGAACATCTGTATCACCTGCAAAAGCTTCCTCCTGCTATCTTTGCGTATGTGTATTTTGACAGCACATAAGTTCCACCCACTTAGGAAACTTTTAACGATGGTGTTACAACAATAGGTACTCTGTTGTGCAGTAGATCTCTAGGAGTTTATCATCTTGTATAACCAAAACTTTATACCCCGTGACTAATAACTCTGTCTAGGAAAACTGGGAGATATTAGCCAGCAGACTTTCTAGGTTTTTTTTTTTCTTTCTTGTTCACTTATTTTGGCGATTCTGACTCCATTGCATAGCTGTATATATTTTAGGATCCACATGTCAATTTCTGTCATAAAGCCAGCTGAAACTGATAGGGTCACAATGACTCTACATCAATTCCAAAGATACGACTACTTTGAAAATATTAAGTGTTCTGATCCATAAATCTGGGATGTCTCTCAATTTATTTAAATGAAATATAATTTCATTCATGATATTTTCCAGAGTTCTCTGTACAAATGTTACACTTTTGTTAAATTCATTCATATATATACATGGATGTGCATATATATGTGTGTGTGTGGTGTGTGTGTGTGTGTGTGTGTGTATATATATATATTTTGAGATGGAGTCTCACTGTGTCATGCAGGCTGGAGTGCAGTGGTACAATCTTGGCTCACTGCAACCTCTGACTCCGGGTTCAAGCAATTCTCCAGCCTCATCCTCCTGAGTAGCTGGGACCACAGGCATGCACCACCACATCCAGCCCAATTTTTGAATTTGTAGTAGAGACCAGGTTTCACCATGTTGGCCAGGGTGGTATCGAATTCCTGACCTCAGGTGATCTGCCCACACTGGCCTCTCAAAGTGCTGGGAGCAGCGATTACATGAGTGATCCACTGTGCCCAGCCTCATTTTTGTATATTTTTATTGATACTATTCTACATGGATTTTCTTCACTTTGATTTTGGCATAATTGCATACACACATAAACACAATTTTTTATAATCATTAATTCTTCTAGATTGGTAAACAAATTTATTAGTCATAATACTGTGTGTGTGTGTGTGTGTGTGTGTGTGTGTGGAGGAAAGTGCCCTTTGCGCCTAAAAGCGATTTCCTGCATGTCGGCCTGTCTTTGGCGAGCCTCCCTCCGCGTCTGTGCCTGGGTCATGTGTCCGCTTGTCAAGCGTTTTTGCGGCGGTTCCACTTTGGGTTTTTGAAGGACTCGACCTCGTGAGTAGATGCCTGGCTCCCGGAGTAATTGCAACCTCATCCCCAGCCCGTGCCGCCTCTTTTCGTTGAGCAAGACGAACACACTGCAGCCACGGACAAAAGCCGCACGGGAGCTCATTGTCCTGCAGGAGAGGAGCAGGCCCACATCACAGAAGAGGCTTGTATCTTTTCCGGGCTCTTCTCTGAGAAAAGAAGCCACACCAAGACACAGGCTGAAAGAAGAAGCCGGGAATGGGAGATGGCCACAATCCCAGTCCCTGCAACGCTGGCCTCACTGCACAAGCCACCCTTTTGGCACCCTTCCCCTTAAAGCCCGTGCCGGTGGCACGGTGCTGTACCCCACCTGGGCTCTGGCCTCTGCTCCGTCCTCCCTCTGGCTGTGTATCCTCTGTTTCTTCGGGGCCTGGAGGCTTCTTGGTCTGGCTGGATGTCTTCCAAAAGGATGACTTCCCAGTCCATCAGGTGCACACTTCCTGGTGATCCCTGTCCTGGTTGTTTTTCTCTCCAAACCTGCTTCGCTTTGAACCCATTTCGTCCGGGGTTGCGGGGGCTTCAGGGCGCCTGGTGGGGTCTCAGGACTCCGCTTCCGACCCGCTTCAGGACCCCTAAGGGGGAGAATGGATGGGCTGAGCACATCGACTGAGGCAGGCAGGATCTCGCTGCAGCCCACAATCATCCCACGGGCCTCAAGGCGTGCTGTCAACTGAAAGTTCACTGAGGCTTCTGAGCCCTCTGCCTCCCTCGTCCTTTGAAAGACAGGTCCTTGTCTTCTGGAGGAGGTGCTGTGGCATTTCCTCCGCACACCCAGTCTCGTTCCTGAGGACGAGACCCCCTCTGCTCCTGGGTGGACTGACCCCATGAGACTTTTGGCCCGCTGCTAGATCCCAGACGTTCTTTGATTTTCCCTGGCATTCCCTGAAAGGTCACCTGTGCCCCTTTTCCACAGGGCACATGCCAGCACGCCGTTGTTACTTTGACAATCGGCCCGTGTGCCCTCAGGGACACATGCTTCCATCATCTCTTCCGGGGTGCGCCAGTGCCACGCATTGGCTCCACCTCGGATTCGCCCCTGGACCTGTTGACAGGTGTCCTGGAAAGCGGGATCAGCTTGAAGGAGCCCCAGGCCCTTGGGAAGCGCGGCAGGTCATCGCTCTTTGAAAGGAGGCAGGCAGAGGGCTCACGGCGCAGTGACATTTCAGCTGACTCCACGCCTTGAGGCTCATGGGATCGTTCTGGGCTGCAGCCAGGCCCTGCCTGCCTCAGTCGATGTGATGTGCTGAGCCAAACCATTCTCCCCCGTAGGGGTCCAGAATCGGATCCGATGGGGGGTCATGAGATGACCCCAGCGGGCGCCAGGAAGCTCCCTCTCCCCTGGTGGCAATGGGCTCAAGGATATTCTCAAGTCGGGACTCCTGGGGGTTGGATCGTGAGACGCCGCCCGCGGTCGCCTCTCCCACGCGGCCGCCTTCAGGACCCCGGATGCAGCCGCTGCCAAGGCTGCAGCAGGAGAGCCCCTGGCGCCCAGCGGCCGCCGTCCTTTAAAGGGGACGCAGCCTGACTGCTGGCAGCGGAGCGCGGGGCGGCCCAGCCACTGCGCATGCGCGAGTGGCGGGCGGGTGCTCGCGGCGAGCGGGTGCTCGCGTCACAGTGGTTCCCACGGTTGTCATAGGAACTACGCCCTGAGGCCGGGCAAACAGGAGCCCTCCGTGGCAGTGCTTGGGTGGCGGGGCTCCGAGGCTCCAGCCTGACCTCTCCACGGGGTCGACAGGACTGTCTCCGGATGCCAGGAGTCCTGGCAAAGGGCTGACCAGGATGTGGAAAGCACAGGCGGGGTCCGGGGGCAGCAGCGCCGCATCCCAGCCTCAGGCCCGCCCAGACGCTGTTCGGGTGAGTCTCCCCAGAAGTCGTGCCCCCCGCTGTGATCTCGAGGATGGGTCGGCCTGCAGACCCGTGGGCTGATCTCTCCACCGAGGGTCGTTCTCGGTCGAGAGCCGAACGCAGTAGCCTCAGCGGCTGCCTGCGGGTGTTGGTTTCTGGGCCACTGCTGTGTGACCCTCTGTGTGTGTATGTGTTTGTGCATATCCCGTTTTCGATTCTCTCTCTGTCTCTCCGTCTCTGTGAGTTTCTGGCCCTCTCTCTTGCGATTGGTGTGTGTGCGTGCGTGTGTGTGTGTGTGGTGTGTGTGTGTGTGGTGTGTGTGTGTGTGAAGATTTATTCCTCTATTTCCTTGTAAAAGTTATTGATCTTTACTTCTTACAAGTAGGTCTTTAACTCATTTTGAGTCAATGTTTACATATGATGTAAGGAAAAAGGCTAACTTCATTCTTTTGCATGGAGATACCCTTTTCTTCCAGGATCATTTATTGAAATGACTATTCTTTCCTCCATTGGCCTGACTTGGCTCCCTTGTCAATCAATAATGAACCACACATGTTGGACTCTTGATTCTACTTCATGAATAAGTGTGGGTCCATCCTTATGTCAGTATCACAATCTTGATAACTGCAGCTTCCTGGCAAGTATTGAAATTGGAAAACATGAACCATCCTAATTTCTAGGGTTTTTTTTAAAACCACTTGATTATACTATGACTGATATACAAAAACCCATATATGTTGGATGTATACAACTTGATGACTTTGGATACACCCCTCAAACTATCACCACAGTCCAGACAACGAACATCTGTATCACCTGCAAAAGCTTCCTCCTGCTATCTTTGCGTATGTGTATTTTGACAGCACATAAGTTCCACCCACTTAGGAAACTTTTAACGATGGTGTTACAACAATAGGTACTCTGTTGTGCAGTAGATCTCTAGGAGTTTATCATCTTGTATAACCAAAACTTTATACCCCGTGACTAATAACTCTGTCTAGGAAAACTGGGAGATATTAGCCAGCAGACTTTCTAGGTTTTTTTTTTCTTTCTTGTTCACTTATTTTGGCGATTCTGACTCCATTGCATAGCTGTATATATTTTAGGATCCACATGTCAATTTCTGTC
>NW_022680954.1:0-60349 GCF_009764315.1 Trachypithecus francoisi | reverse complement strand
AAAAAGAAGCCTTCTGGAAAACGTTTTGTGTGTGTTAATACATCTCACAGAGTTACAATGTTATTTTCACTGAGCAGTCTGTTAACACTGTTTTCTTGGAATCCAAAAGGGGATATTTCGCAGTGCACTGAAGCTTATGGTGACAAAGGAAATATCCTCATAGAAAAACTAGAAAGACGCTTTCTGAGAAGCTGCTTTGTAATGGGTTAATTCATCTCACAGAGTTACACTATTCTTTTCATTGAGAAGTCTGCTAACACTGTTTTCCTGGAATCTGCGTTAGGATATTTGGGAGTGCATTGATGCCTATGTGGACAAAGAAAATATCCTCAGATAAAAACAAAAAAGAGATTTTCTGAGAAACTGCTTTGGGTGTGTGAATATATCTCAGAGACTTACATGATTCTTTTCATGCATCAATTTGTGAGCACTATTTTTGGGGAATCTGAGAAGGGATATTTTGGATAGCATTGAAGCCTATGGTGACAAGGAAATATCCTCAGATAAAAACTGGAAAGAAGCTTCCTGAGAAAGTTCTCTGTGGTGTGTGAATTCAACTAAGAGAGTTACACCGTTCTTTTCACACAGCAGTTTGCAAACACCATTTCCGTGGAAAATGCAATAGGATGTTTGGGAGCACTTTGAGGCGTATATTGAAAAAGGAAATATCCTCAGATAAAAACTAGAAAGAAGCCCTCTGAGAACTGCTGTGTGATATGTGAATTCATCACACTGATTTACACCGTTCTTTTCATACAGCTGTTTGCTAATACTGTTTTCCGGGAATCTGTTTTAGGATATTTGGGAGTCCATTGAAGCCTATGGGCAAAAAGGATATATCCTCAGATAAAAATCAAAAAGAAGCTTTCCGAGAAACTGCTTTGGATGTGTGAATTCATCTCAGAGAGTTACATGATTCTTTTCATGGATCACTTTTTGAGCACTGTTTTTGGGGGATCTGAGAAGGGATATTTTGGAAAACATTGAAGCCTATGGTGACAAGGATATATCCTCAGATAAAAACTGGAAAGAAGCTTCCTGAGAGATTTCTCTGTGATGTGTGAATTCATCTCAGAGAGTTACACCGTTCTTTTCATACAGCTGTTTGCTAACACTGTTTTCGTGGAAAATGCAATAGGATGTTTGGGAGCACTTTGAGGCCCACACTGATAAAGGAAATATCCTCAGATAAAAACTAGAAAGAAGGTTTCTGAGAAACTGCTTTGTTATGTGTGAATCACACAGAGTTACACCGTACTTTCTATACAGCAGTTTACTAACACTGTTTTCGTGGAAAATGCAATAGGATGTTTGGGAGCACATTGAAGCCTATGGTGACAAAGGAAATATCCTCAGATAAAAACCAAAAAGAAGCATTCTGAGAAACTGCTTTGTGATGGGTGAATACATCTTACAGAGTTAAATTGTTATTTTCATTGAGCAGTGTGCTAACACAGTTTTCTTCGAGTTTGTAAAGGGATATTTCGCAGCACATTGAAGCTTATCGTGACAAAGGAAATATCCTCAAAGAAAAATTAGAAGGAAGGTTTCTGAGAAACTACTTTCTGATGTAGAATTCATCTCACAGACTTACACTTTGGTTTCATGGAACAGTCTGTTACCACTGTTTTTGTGGAATCTGAGAAGGGATATTTTGGATTGCATTGATGCCAACGCTGACAAAGGAAATATTGTCAAATAAAAACTAGAAAGAAGCTTTCTGAGAAACTTATTTGTGATATATGAATTCGTCTCACAGAGTTACAACTTTCTCTTCATGAAGCAGTTTGCTAACACCGTTTTCATGGAATCTGCAAAGTGATATACGGGAGAAGAAAAGCCTTCTGAGAAATTGCTTTGTGATGTGTGAATACATCTCACAGAGTTACAGTTTTATTTTCATTGAGCAGTCTGCTAACACTGTTTTCTTGTAATCCATGAAAGGCATATTTCACAGCACATTGAAGCCTATGCTGACAAAGGAAATATCCTCAGGGAAAAACTATAAGGAGGGTTTCTGAGAAACTGCTTTCTGATGTGTGAATTATTCTCACAGAGTTACACTTTCTTCTCATGAAGCAGTCTGTTACCACTGTTTTTGGGGAATCTGAGAAGGGATATTTTGGATCCGATTGAAGCCGACGCTGACAAAGAAAATATCCTCAAATAAAAACTAGAAGAAGCTTTCTGAGAAACTGCTTTGTGATGTGTGATTTCATCTCACATTGTTACACCACTGTCTCATGGAGTCATTTGCTAGCACTGTTTTGTGGAATCTCAGAATTGATACTTTGTGTCGCTTTGAAGCCTAAAGTGACAAAGGAATTACCCTCAGAATAAACCAGAAAGAACTTTCTGAGAAACTGCTTTGTGATGTGTGAATTCATCTCACAGTGTTACACCACACTTTCATGGAGGAGTTTGCTAGCACTGTTTATGTGGAATCACAGAAGAGATATCTTGGATAACATTAAATCTCACAGTGAAAAAAGAAATATCCTCTGAAAAACCTGGAGAGAAGCCTTCTCAGAAGCTGCTTTGTGGTGTGTGAATTCACCTCATGGTGTTATACCATTGCTTTCATTGAGAAGTTTGCTATCAGTGTTTTTGCAGAGTCTGCAATGAGACATATGGGAGTGCAGTGAAACCTGAAATATCCACAGATAAAAACAAGCAAGAAGCTTTCTGAGAAATTGCTTTGTGATGTGTGAATTCATCTCACAGAGTTACACCATTATTTCATGGAGCCGTTTGCTAGCACTATAATTGTGGAATCTGAGAAGTGATATTATGGATTGGTATGAAGAGTACACGGACAAAGGAAATATCCTCAGATAAAAAGCAGAGAGAGACTTTCTGAGAAACTGCTTTTTGATGTGTGAATTCATCTCTGAGTTACATCACTATTTCGTGCCGTTGTTTGCTAGCACTGTTCTTGTGGAATCTGAGAAGTGATATTTGCATGCCTATGACAACTGTATGGACAAAGAAATATTTTTAGATAAAAACCAGAAAGAAGCTTTCTGAGAAACTGCTTTGTGATGCGTGAATTCTTCTCACAGAGTTACACCACTGTTTCGAGGGGCCGTTTGCTCGCATTGTTTTTGTGGAATCTCAGAAGTGATATTTCAGATCACTTTGAAGACTATACAAACAAAGGAAATATTCTCAGATAAAAAGCAGAATGAAGCTTTCTGAGAAACTGCTTTGTGATGTGTGAATTCATTTCACAGAAGTACATCAATCTTTCATGGAGGAGTTTGCTAGCACTGTTTTTGGGGAATCTTAGAAGTGATATTTTGCATATTGTTTAATCCCATGGTGAAAAATGAAATATCCTCGGATAAAAACTGGAGAGAAGCCTTCTCAGAAACTGCTTTGTTGTGGGTGAATTCAGCTCACAGACTTACACCATTGCCTTCATTGAGAAGGTTGCTAACAGTGTTTTTGCAGAATCTGCAATGAGACACATGGGAGCGCTTTGAGACCTGAAATATCCTCATATAAAAACGAGAAAGAAGCTTTCTGAGAAACTGCTTTGTGATGTGTGAATTCATCTCACAGAGTTACACTTCTCTTTCATGGAGGAGTTTGTTGGCACTCTTATTGTGGAAACTGAGAAGTAATATTTTGGATTGCTTTGAAGCCTATGGTGAAAAAAAGAAATATACTCAGAGAAAAACTATAGAGAAGCCTTCTCAGAAACTGCTATGTGGTGTGTGAATTCACCTCACAGTGTTACAACACTCTTTTGTGGAGCCGTTTTCTAACACTGTTTTTGTGGAATCCGAGAACTGATATTTCCGATTGCTTTGAAGACTATATGGAAAAAGGAAATATCCTCAGATGAAAACCAGAATGAAGCTTTCTGATATACTGCTTTGTGATGTGTGAATTCGTCTCACACAGTTACAACACTGTTTCATGGAGGAGTTTGCTAGCACTGTTTGTGTGGAATCACAGAAGAGATATCTTGGATAATATTGAGTCACATGGTGAAAAAAAAATCAAAACCTCAGATACAAACTGGAGAGAAGCCTTCTCAGAAACTGCTTTGTGGTGTGTGAATTCACCTCACAGAGCTACACCATTGCTTTCATTGAGAAGTTTGCTATCACTGTTTTCAGAGAATCTGCAATGAGATATACAGGAGTGCATTGAGACCTGAAATATACTCAGATAAAAACAAAAAAGAAGATTTCTGAGAAACTGCTTTGTGATGTGTGAATAGAACTCACAGGATTACACCACTATTTTATGCAGCCGTATGTTAGCACTGTTTTTGCGGAAACTGAGAAGTGATATTTTGGATCGCTATGAAGACTATATGGACAAAGGAAATATCCTCAGATAAAAACCAGAAAGAAGTTTTTTGAGAAACTGCTTTGTGATGTGTGAATTTATCTCACAGAGTTACACCATTATTTCATGGAGCCATTTGCTATAACTGTTTTTGTGGAACCTGAGAACTGATATTTCAGATCTCTTTGAAGACTATACAGATAAAGGATTTATCCTCAGATAAAACCAGAAGGAAGCTTTCTGAGAAAGTGCTTTGTGATGTTTGAATTCATTTCACAGAGTTACACCACTTTCATGGAGGAGTTTGGGAGTGATGTTTTTGTGGAATCTCAAAAGTGATATTTTGGATATCATTGAATCCCATGGTTAAAAATGAAATATCTTCAGATAAAATCTGGAGAGAAACCTTCTCAGAAACTACTTTATTGTGGGTGCATTCAGCTCACAGTGTTACACGATTGCTTTCATTGAGAACCTTGCTAACAGTTTTTTCACAGAATCTGCAATGAGACACACAGGAGCGCTTTGAGACCTGAAATATCCTCAGATAAAAACAAGAAAGAAGCTTCCTGAGAAACTACTTTGTGATGTGTGAATTCATCCCACAGAGTTACACCACTATTTCATGCAGCCCTTTGCTAGCACTGTTTTTTGGAATCTGAAAAGAGATATTTTGGATCGCTATGAAGACTATATGGACAAAGGAAATACCCTCAGATAAAAATCAGAAGGAAGCTTTCTGAGAAACTGCTTTGTGGTGTGTGAATTCATATCACAGAGTTACACCACTGTTTCATGGAGTTGTTTGCTACACTGCTTTTGTGGAACCTCAGATGTGATATTTCGGATGACTTTGAAGACTATATGGACAAAGGAAATATTCTCAGATAAAAATCAGAATGAAACTTTCTGAGAAATTGCTTTGTGATGTGTGAATTGATCTCACAGTGTTACACCACTCTTTCATGGAGGAGTTTGCTAGCACTGTTTTTGGAGAATCTCAGAATTGATATTTTGCATATCATTTAACCCCATGGTGAAAAATGAAATATCCTCAGAAAAAAAAACTGGAGAGAAGCCTTCTAAGAAACTGCTTTGTTGTGGGTGAATTCAGCTTACAGAGTTACACCATTGCTTTCATTGAGAAGCTTGCTAACAGTGTTTTCGCAGATTCTACAATGAGACACATGCGGGTGCTGTGAGACCTGAAATATCCTTAGATAAAAACAAGAAAGAAGTTTTTGAGAAACTGCTTCGTGATGTGTGAATTTATCTCACAGAGTTACACCACTCTTTCATGGAGAAGATTCCTAGCACTGTTTCTCTGGAATCTGAGAATTGATATTTTGTGTCTCTTTGAAACCTGTGGTGACAAAGGAAAGATCCTCAGAATAAACCAGAAACAAACTTTCTGAGAAACTGCTTTGTGATGTGTGAATTCAGCTCACAGAGTTACACCACTCTTTCATGGAGGAGTTTGCTAGCCCTGTTTTTGTGAACTCTGAGAAGTAATATTTTGGATCACTTTGAAGCCTATGGTGACAAAAGAAATATCCTCAGATAAAAACTTGAAAGAAGCTATCTGAGAATCTGCTTTGTGATGTCTGAATTCATCTCACATTGTTTCACCACTCTTTCATGGAAGAGTGTGCTAGCACCGTTTTTGTGTAGTCTGAGAATTGATACTTTGTATCGCTTTGAAGCCTATGGTGACAAAGGAATTATCCTCAGAATAAAACAGAAAGAAGCTTTCTGAGAAACTGCTTTGTGATGTGTGAATTCATCTCACAGAGTTACAGCACTCTTTCGTGGAAGAGTTTGCTAGCACTGTTTTCGTGGAATCTGAGAAGTTATATTTTGGATCGCTTTGAAGCCTATGGTGACAAAGGAAATATCCTCAGATAAAAACTGCATAGAAGCTTCCTGAGAAAGTTCTTTGTGATGTGTGAATTCATCTTACAGAGTTACATATTTCTTTTCATGGAGTGGTTTGCTAACACTGTTTTTGTGGAATCTGCCAAGGGATATGTGGCAACACTTTGAGGCTGATAGTGAAAAAGGACATATCCTCAGATAAAGACTAGAAAGAATCTTTCTGAGAATATGCTTTGTGATGTGTGATTTCATCTCACAGAGTTACACCATTCTTTTCATACAGCAGTCTACTAAAACTGTTTTCGTGGAAACTGCAATGGTATGTTTGGGAGTGCATTGAAGCGTATGGTGACAAAGGAAATATCCTCAGATAAAACCGAAAGGAAGCTTTCTGAGAAACTGCTTTGGATGTGTGAATTCATCTCCCAGAGTTATATGATTCTATTCATGGATCACTTTATTAGCACTGTTTTTGGGGAATCTGAGAAGTGAAATTTTGGATCGCATTGAAGCCTATGGTGACAAGGAAATATACTCCAATAAAAACTGGAGAGAAGTTTTCTGAGAAGCTGCTTTGTGATGTGTGAATACATCTCACAGAGTTCCAGTGTTCTTTTCATTGAGCAGTCTGCTAACACTGTTTTCCTGGAATATGTGAAGGGATATTTCAGAGTGCATTGAAGCTAATGATGACAAAGGAAATAAACTCAGATAAATAGCGAAAAGAAGCTTTCTGAGAAACTGCTTTGGATGTGTGAATTCATCTCACAGAGTTACACGATTCTTTTCTTGGATCACTTTGCTATCACTGCTTTTTGGGGAATCTGAGAAGCGAAATTTTGGATCACATTGAAGCCTATGGTGACAAGGAAATATACTCCAATAAAAACTGGAGAGAAGTTTTCCGAGAAACTGCTTTGTGATGTGTGAATACATCTCACAGAGTTCCAGTGTTCTTTTCATTGAGCAGTCTGCTAACACTGTTTTCCTGGAATATGTGAAGGGATATTTCAGAGCGCATTGAAGCTAATGATGACAAAGGAAATAAACTCAGATAAATAGCGAAAAGAAGCTTTCTGAGAAACTGCTTTGGATGTGTGAATTCAGCTCACAGAATTACACGATTCTTTTCTTGGATCACTTTGCTATCACTGCTTTTTGGAAATCTGCGATGCGATATTTCAAACTGCATTGAAGCCTATGGTGACAAGGAAATATCCTCAGATAAAAACCAAAAAGAAACCTTCTGAGAAACTGCTTTGTGTTGTGTGAATTCATCTCACAGAGTTACAGTGTTCTTTTTATTCAGCAGTCTGCTAACAATGTGTTCCTGGAATCCCAAAAAGGATATTTCAGAGCACACTGAAGCTTATGGTGGCAAAGTAAACATCCTTAGAGATAAATTAGAAAGAAGTTTCCTGAGAAACTGGCTTGTAATGTGTGAACTCATCTCACAGAGTTACATGATTCTTTTCATTTAGCAGTCTGCTTACACTGTTTTCTTGGAATCTGCAATAAGATATTTCGGGTCACCAAGAAAATGTCCTCAGACAAAAACTAGAAGGAAGTTCCTGAGAAACTGCTTTGTGTTTTCTCAATTTGTATCACAGAGTTACACTATTCCTTTCATAAAGTACTTTGGTAGCACTGTTTTTGGGGAAGATGCGATTGGATATTTTGGATCACATTGAAGCCTATGGTGAGAAAGGAATTATCCTGAGATAAAATTACCAAGAAGCTTTCTGAGAAACTTCTTTGTGATGTGGGAATTCATCTCACAGTGTTACCCCTTTCTTTTCATGGAACAGTATGCTAACACTGTTTTCATGGAATCTGCAAAGGGATATTTTGGAGCATATTGAGGTCTATGGTGAAAAAGGAAATATCCTCAGATAAAAACTAGAAAGAAGCTTTCTGAGAAACGGCTTTGTGATGTGTGAATTCATCTCAGAGTGTCACACTGTTATCTTCATTTAGCAGTCTGCTAACACTGTTGTCTTGAAATCTGCATTGGGATATTTCTGAGTGCACTGAAGCTTATGTTGACAAAGGAAATATCATCACATAAAAACTAGAAAGAAGCTTTCTGAGAAACTGCTTTGTGATATGGGAATTTATCTCACAGAGCTACACCATTCTTTCTTTGAGCAGGTTGATAACACAGTTTTCGTGGAATCTGCTATAGGATATTTGGGAGCGAATTGAAGCCTATAGTGTTAAAGGAAATATCCTCAGATATAAAACAAAACGAAGCTTTCTGATAAACTTCTTTGTGATTTATGAATTCAACTCACAGAATTGCAATGTTCTTTCATTGAACAGTATGCTAACACTATTTTCTTGGATTCTGCAATGTGATATTATGGATCCCATTGAAGCGTATAGTGACAAAGGAATTATCTTCATATAAAAACTAGAACGAAGGATTCTGACAAACCACTTTGAGATGTGTTAATTCATCTCTCAGCGTTGCATGATTCTTTTCATAAATCAGTCTGTTAGCACTGATTTTGGAGAATTTGAGGAAGGATATTTTTTGTCACTTTGAAGCCTTTGGTGACCAAGAAAATATCCTCAGATAAAAGTGAGAAAGAAGATTTCTGAGAAAGTTCTTTGTGATGTGTGAGTTCATCTCACAGTGTAACACCTTTCTTTTCATGAAGCAGTGTGCTAACATTGTTTTCATGGAATTTACAAATGGATATTTGGGAGCGCATTGATTTCTATAGTGAAAAAACAATTATCCTCAGATATAAACTAGAAAGAGGAAGCTTTCTGAGAAATTTCTTTGCAATGTTTGAATTCATGTCACTGAATTACACTGTTTTTTTCATTGAGAAGTTGGCTAATACTGTTTTCTTGGAATCTGCAATGGGATCATTTGTAGCACATTGAAGCTTATGGGGACAAGGGAAATACATCAGACAAAAACTGGAAATAAACTTTCTGAGAAACTGGTTTGTGATTTGGGAATTCATCTCACAGAGTTACATGATTCTTTTCAAAGAGCAGTTTGGTAGCACTGTTTTTGGGGAATCTTAGAAGGAATATTTAGGATTGTATTGAAGCCTGTGGTGAAAAAGGAAATATACTCTGATAAAAATTATAAAGAAGTTTTCTGAGAAGCCACTTTGTGATGTGGGAATTCATCTCAGTGTTTCACCTTTATTTTCATGGAGCAGCTTGCTAACACTATTTTCATGGAATCTGCAAAGAGATATTTGGGAGCACATTGAGTCCTATGGTGAATAAGGAAATATCCTTAGAAAAATACTGGAAGGAACCTTTCTGAGAAACTATTTTGTAATACGTGAATTCATCTCACAGAATTACAGTGTTCTTTTCATTTAGCAGTCTGCTAACACTGTTTTCTTGGGATCTGCAATGGAATATTTCGCAGCACATTGAAGCTCAACGTGACTAAGGAAATATCTTCATATAAAAGCTAGAAAGAAGCTTTCTGAAATACCACTTTGTGATGTGTTAATTCATCTCACAGAGTTGCATGATTCTTTTAATGGACCAGTTTGGTAGCACTGTTTTAGGGTAAACTGAGAAGGTATGTTTTGTATCACATTGAAGCCGATGCTGACAAAGGAAATATACTCAGATAACAACTAGAAAGAGGCTTTCTGAGAAAGATTTTTGTGATGTGTGAATTAATCTCACAGAGTTACACCGTTCTTTTCATTGAGCATTTTGCTAACACTGTTTTCGTGGAATCTGCAAAGGGATATTTGCGAGCACATTGAAGCCAATGGTGACAAAGAAAGTATAATCAGATAGAAACCAAAAAGAAGGTTTCTGATAAACTGCTTTGTGACGTGTGAACTCCTCTCACAGACTTACACTGATTTTTTCATTGAGCAGTTATCTCACATAGTTTTCTTGGAATCTGCAATGGGTTGTTTCAGAGCACATTGAAGCTTATAGTGACAAAAAAATCTTCAGGAAGAAGCTAGAAAGAAGCTTTTTGAGAAACTGCTTTGTGATGTGTGAATCCATCTCACAGAGTTACATGATACTTCTCATGCAGCAGTTTGGTCGCACTGTTTTTGGGGAATCTGAGAAGGGATATATTGGATTGCCTTAAAGCCTATGGTGACAAAGGAAATATCCTAGTATTAAAACTAGAAGGAAGCTTTCTGAGAAACTTCCTGGTGTTGTGTGAATTCATCTCACACAGTTACACCTTTTGTTTCATGGAGCAATTTGCTAAAACAGTTTCTGTGTAATCTGCAAAAGGATATTTACGAGTGCATTGAGTCCCATGGTAAAAGAGGAATTATCCTCAGATGAAAACTAGAAAGAAGCTTTGTGAGAAACTGCTTTGTGATGTTGAATTCATCTCACAGGGTTACACGGTCCTTTCCCCGAGCAGTTTCCTAACACTGCTTCCTTGGAATCTGCAACGGGATATTTCGAAGTGCGTTGAAGCTTAGGGTGACAAACGAAATATCATCATAAAAAAACTAGAAAGAAGCCTTCTGAGAAACTGCTCTGTGATGTGTTAATTCATCTCCCACATTTACACAATTCTTTTCGTGGGTCAGTTTTGTAGCACTGTTGTTGGAGAATCTTAGAGGGGATATTTTGGATCACATTGAAGTCCATGGTAGCAAAGGAAATATCCTCAGATAAAAACTAGAAATAAACTTTCTGATAAAGTTCTTTTTGATGTGTGAATTCATCTTACAGAGTTACAGCTTTCTTTTCATGTAACAGTATGCTAACACTGTTTTCTTGGAATCTGCAATGGGATCATTTGTAGCACATTGAAGCTTATGGTGACAAAGGAATATACTCAGATAAAAACTATAAAGAAGCTTTCTGAGAAACTGTTTGTGGTTTATGAATTCATCTCACAGTGTTACACGATTCTCTTCATGGAGAAGTTTGTTAGCACTGTTTATGCAAAATCTGAGAAGGGATGTTTTGGATCGCATTGAAGCCTATGGTGACACAGGAAAGATCGCCAGATAAAAACTAGAAAGAAACTTTCTGAGAAACTGCTTTGTGATGTATGATTTCATCTCACAGAGGTACACCACTCTTTTCATTGAGCAGTGTGATAACACTGTTTTCTTGGAATGTGCAATAGGATATTATGGATCGCATTGAAGCCTATGGTGACAAAGGTAATATCCTCAGATAGAAACTGCAAATAAGCTTTCTGAGAAAATTGCTTGTGATGTGTGAATTCACTTCAAAGAGTTACACCTTTCTTTTCATGGAGCAGTTTGCTAACATGGTTTTTGTGGAATCTGCAAAGGGATATTTGGGAGTGTATTGAAGCCTATGCTGAAAAAGGAATTATCCTCCAATAAAAACTAGAAAGAATCTCTCTGAGAAAGTTATTTGTGATGTGTGAATTCATCTTACAAAGTTATATCTTACTTTTCATGAATTAATTTGCTAACACTGTTTTCGTGGAGTCTGCAAAGGGATATTTGGGAGCCCATTGAGGCCTGTAGTGAAAAAGAAAATATCCTCGTTGAAAAATTAGAAAGAAGCTTTCTGAGAATCTACTTTGTGATGTTTGAATTCAAGGCACAGTGTTACACTGTTGCTTTCATGGAACAGTTTGCTGACACTGTTTTCTTGGAATCTACAATGGCATAGTTTGTAGCGTATTGATGCTTATGGTGACAAAGGAAAGATCCCCATATAAAAACTAGAAAGAAGCACTCTGAGAAACTGCTTTGTGATGTGTTAATTCATCTCACAGAGATACACAATTCCTTTCATGGATCAGTTGGTAGCACTGTTTTTGGGTCATCTGGAAAGGGATATTTTGGATCGCCATGAAACCTATGGTGACTAAGGAAATATCCTCAGATAAAAACTAGAAAGAAGTTGTTTGAGAAAGTTCTTTGTGATGTGTGAATTCATCTCACAGAGTTACAGCTTTCTTTTCATGGAGCAGTTTGTTAACACTGTTTTTGTGGAATCTGTAAAGGTATATTTGGGATAACATTTAAGCCTCTGGTGAAAAAGGAAATATCCTCAGATAAAAAACAGAAAGAAGTTCTCTGAGAAACTGCCTTGTAATGTGTGAATTCATCTCAGAGATTTACACTGTTCTTTTCATTGAGCGGTTTTTAACAATGCTTTCATGTAATTTGCAATAGGATATTTTGGAGCACATTGAACCCTATGGTGACAAAGGAAATATCCTCAGATAAAAACTAGAAAGAAGCTTTCTGAGAAACTGCTTTGTGATTTGTGAATTCATCTCACAGAGTTACAGGTTTCTTTTCATGGAGTAGTTTGCTAGCACTGTTTTTATGGATTCTGCAATGGAGTATTCGGGAGCTCCTTGCAGCCTACGGTGGAAATGGAAATAACTTCAGATAATAACTGGGGAGAAACTTTTCCAGAAACGATTTTGTGTTGTGTGTATTCATATGAAAGAGTTTAACTTTTTCTTTGATGGAACACTTTGGCACCACTGTTTTTGTGGTACCTGAGAGGAGATATTTGGGAGTACATTGAAGCCTATATTGAAAAAGGAAATATCCTCAGGTTTGAACTAGAAAGAAGCTTTCTGAGAAACGGCTTTGTGATGTGTGAATTCATCTCAGAGTGTCACACTGTTATCTTCATTTAGCAGTCTGCTAACACTGTTGTCTTGAAATCTGCATTGGGATATTTCTGAGTGCACTGAAGCTTATGTTGACAAAGGAAATATCATCACATAAAAACTAGAAAGAAGCTTTCTGAGAAACTGCTTTGTGATATGGGAATTTATCTCACAGAGCTACACCATTCTTTCTTTGAGCAGGTTGATAACACAGTTTTCGTGGAATCTGCTATAGGATATTTGGGAGCGAATTGAAGCCTATAGTGTTAAAGGAAATATCCTCAGATATAAAACAAAACGAAGCTTTCTGATAAACTTCTTTGTGATTTATGAATTCAACTCACAGAATTGCAATGTTCTTTCATTGAACAGTATGCTAACACTATTTTCTTGGATTCTGCAATGTGATATTATGGATCCCATTGAAGCGTATAGTGACAAAGGAATTATCTTCATATAAAAACTAGAACGAAGGATTCTGACAAACCACTTTGAGATGTGTTAATTCATCTCTCAGCGTTGCATGATTCTTTTCATAAATCAGTCTGTTAGCACTGATTTTGGAGAATTTGAGGAAGGATATTTTTTGTCACTTTGAAGCCTTTGGTGACCAAGAAAATATCCTCAGATAAAAGTGAGAAAGAAGATTTCTGAGAAAGTTCTTTGTGATGTGTGAGTTCATCTCACAGTGTAACACCTTTCTTTTCATGAAGCAGTGTGCTAACATTGTTTTCATGGAATTTACAAATGGATATTTGGGAGCGCATTGATTTCTATAGTGAAAAAACAATTATCCTCAGATATAAACTAGAAAGAGGAAGCTTTCTGAGAAATTTCTTTGCAATGTTTGAATTCATGTCACTGAATTACACTGTTTTTTTCATTGAGAAGTTGGCTAATACTGTTTTCTTGGAATCTGCAATGGGATCATTTGTAGCACATTGAAGCTTATGGGGACAAGGGAAATACATCAGACAAAAACTGGAAATAAACTTTCTGAGAAACTGGTTTGTGATTTGGGAATTCATCTCACAGAGTTACATGATTCTTTTCAAAGAGCAGTTTGGTAGCACTGTTTTTGGGGAATCTTAGAAGGAATATTTAGGATTGTATTGAAGCCTGTGGTGAAAAAGGAAATATACTCTGATAAAAATTATAAAGAAGTTTTCTGAGAAGCCACTTTGTGATGTGGGAATTCATCTCAGTGTTTCACCTTTATTTTCATGGAGCAGCTTGCTAACACTATTTTCATGGAATCTGCAAAGAGATATTTGGGAGCACATTGAGTCCTATGGTGAATAAGGAAATATCCTTAGAAAAATACTGGAAGGAACCTTTCTGAGAAACTATTTTGTAATACGTGAATTCATCTCACAGAATTACAGTGTTCTTTTCATTTAGCAGTCTGCTAACACTGTTTTCTTGGGATCTGCAATGGAATATTTCGCAGCACATTGAAGCTCAACGTGACTAAGGAAATATCTTCATATAAAAGCTAGAAAGAAGCTTTCTGAAATACCACTTTGTGATGTGTTAATTCATCTCACAGAGTTGCATGATTCTTTTAATGGACCAGTTTGGTAGCACTGTTTTAGGGTAAACTGAGAAGGTATGTTTTGTATCACATTGAAGCCGATGCTGACAAAGGAAATATACTCAGATAACAACTAGAAAGAGGCTTTCTGAGAAAGATTTTTGTGATGTGTGAATTAATCTCACAGAGTTACACCGTTCTTTTCATTGAGCATTTTGCTAACACTGTTTTCGTGGAATCTGCAAAGGGATATTTGCGAGCACATTGAAGCCAATGGTGACAAAGAAAGTATAATCAGATAGAAACCAAAAAGAAGGTTTCTGATAAACTGCTTTGTGACGTGTGAACTCCTCTCACAGACTTACACTGATTTTTTCATTGAGCAGTTATCTCACATAGTTTTCTTGGAATCTGCAATGGGTTGTTTCAGAGCACATTGAAGCTTATAGTGACAAAAAAATCTTCAGGAAGAAGCTAGAAAGAAGCTTTTTGAGAAACTGCTTTGTGATGTGTGAATCCATCTCACAGAGTTACATGATACTTCTCATGCAGCAGTTTGGTCGCACTGTTTTTGGGGAATCTGAGAAGGGATATATTGGATTGCCTTAAAGCCTATGGTGACAAAGGAAATATCCTAGTATTAAAACTAGAAGGAAGCTTTCTGAGAAACTTCCTGGTGTTGTGTGAATTCATCTCACACAGTTACACCTTTTGTTTCATGGAGCAATTTGCTAAAACAGTTTCTGTGTAATCTGCAAAAGGATATTTACGAGTGCATTGAGTCCCATGGTAAAAGAGGAATTATCCTCAGATGAAAACTAGAAAGAAGCTTTGTGAGAAACTGCTTTGTGATGTTGAATTCATCTCACAGGGTTACACGGTCCTTTCCCCGAGCAGTTTCCTAACACTGCTTCCTTGGAATCTGCAACGGGATATTTCGAAGTGCGTTGAAGCTTAGGGTGACAAACGAAATATCATCATAAAAAAACTAGAAAGAAGCTTTCTGAGAAACTGCTCTGTGATGTGTTAATTCATCTCCCACATTTACACAATTCTTTTCGTGGGTCAGTTTTGTAGCACTGTTGTTGGAGAATCTTAGAGGGGATATTTTGGATCACATTGAAGTCCATGGTAGCAAAGGAAATATCCTCAGATAAAAACTAGAAATAAACTTTCTGATAAAGTTCTTTTTGATGTGTGAATTCATCTTACAGAGTTACAGCTTTCTTTTCATGTAACAGTATGCTAACACTGTTTTCATGGAATCTGAAAGGGATCTTTGTTAGCGCATTGAGGCATTTGGTGAAAAAGGAAATATACTCAGATAAAAACTATAAAGAAGCTTTCTGAGAAACTGTTTGTGGTTTATGAATTCATCTCACAGTGTTACACGATTCTCTTCATGGAGAAGTTTGTTAGCACTGTTTATGCAAAATCTGAGAAGGGATGTTTTGGATCGCATTGAAGCCTATGGTGACACAGGAAAGATCGCCAGATAAAAACTAGAAAGAAACTTTCTGAGAAACTGCTTTGTGATGTATGATTTCATCTCACAGAGGTACACCACTCTTTTCATTGAGCAGTGTGATAACACTGTTTTCTTGGAATGTGCAATAGGATATTATGGATCGCATTGAAGCCTATGGTGACAAAGGTAATATCCTCAGATAGAAACTGCAAATAAGCTTTCTGAGAAAATTGCTTGTGATGTGTGAATTCACTTCAAAGAGTTACACCTTTCTTTTCATGGAGCAGTTTGCTAACATGGTTTTTGTGGAATCTGCAAAGGGATATTTGGGAGTGTATTGAAGCCTATGCTGAAAAAGGAATTATCCTCCAATAAAAACTAGAAAGAATCTCTCTGAGAAAGTTATTTGTGATGTGTGAATTCATCTTACAAAGTTATATCTTACTTTTCATGAATTAATTTGCTAACACTGTTTTCGTGGAGTCTGCAAAGGGATATTTGGGAGCCCATTGAGGCCTGTAGTGAAAAAGAAAATATCCTCGTTGAAAAATTAGAAAGAAGCTTTCTGAGAATCTACTTTGTGATGTTTGAATTCAAGGCACAGTGTTACACTGTTGCTTTCATGGAACAGTTTGCTGACACTGTTTTCTTGGAATCTACAATGGCATAGTTTGTAGCGTATTGATGCTTATGGTGACAAAGGAAAGATCCCCATATAAAAACTAGAAAGAAGCACTCTGAGAAACTGCTTTGTGATGTGTTAATTCATCTCACAGAGATACACAATTCCTTTCATGGATCAGTTTGGTAGCACTGTTTTTGGGTCATCTGGAAAGGGATATTTTGGATCGCCATGAAACCTATGGTGACTAAGGAAATATCCTCGATAAAAACTAGAAAGAAGCTTTCTGAGAAAGTTCTTTTGGATGTGTGAATTCATCTCACAGAGGTCCCTTCATGGATCTGTCCATGACAGATTCTTTCCTTCTACTGGGATTGGATTGGTTTGGTTTTTGTTTCTAAAACCAAGGGCCCTCGTAGAGCCCACTTCACTCCCCTGCTACCTCTACCAGAGTAGGTATCCCTTTGTGAGTTCATCTGACAGACTTACATGATTCTTTCCATGGAGAAGCTTGGTAGCATGTTTTTGGGGAATCTGAGAAGGGATATTTTGGATCACATTGAAGCCTATGTTGACAAACAGAATATTCTCAGATAAAACTAGATAGAAGCTTTTTGAGAAACTGCTTTGTGATGTGTGCATTCATCTCATAGAGTAGCATGATTCTTTTCTTGGAGCAGTTTGCTAAAACCATTTTCGTGGAATATGCAAAGGGATATTCAGGAGTGCTTTGAGGAATTTAGTGAAAAAGGAATTATCCTCAGATAAAAAGTACAAAGAAGGTTTCTGAGAAACAGTTATGTGATGTGAGAATTCATCTCACAGAGTTACATCACATTTTCTATGATGAAGTGTATTAGCACTGTTTTGGGGGAATTGGAGAAGGGATATTTGGAATTGCATTGAAGCCTATGGTGACAAAGGAAATATCCTCAGAAAAAAACTAGAAAGAAGTTTTCTGAGAAACTGCTTTGTGATGTGTGAATTAATCTCATGGAGTTACACTGTTCTTTTCATTGAGCATTTTGCTAACACTGTTTTCGTGGAATCTGCAAAGGGATATTTTGGAGCATATTGAGGTCTATGGTGAAAAAGGAAATATCCTCATATAAAAACTAGAAAGAAGCTTTCAGAGAAACCGCTTTGGGATGTGTTAATTCATCTCACAGAGTTACATGATTCTTATCATCGATCCGTTTGGTAGCTCTGTTTCTCGGGTATCTGCAATAGGATATTTGGGAGTGCATTGTAGCCTATGAAGACAAAGTAAATATCCTCAGACAGAAACCAAAAGGAAACTTTCTGAGAAACTGTTGTGTAAATTCATCTCAGAGATTTACACCATTGTTTTCATGGAACAGTTGGCTAACACTGTTTTCGTGGAATCTTCGAAGCTATTCATGGGCAAATTGGGGCCTATTATGAAAAAAGAAAATATCCTCAGATAAAAACAGTAAAGAAGCTTTCTGAGAAACTGCTTTGTGATATGTGACTTCACCTAACAGAGTGACATTGTCCTTTTCATTGTGTAATTTGCTAACATTGTTTTCTTGGAATCTGGAATGGGATATCTCGGAGCACATTCAGGCTGATGGTGACAAAGGAAATATCATCAGACAAAAACTAGAAACAACCTTTCTGAGAAACTGCTTGGTGATTTGTAAATTCATCTCACAGAGTTTCACCTTTCTTTTCATGGAGCAGTTTGCTAACACTTTTTTTCATGTAACCTGCAAAGGGATATTTAGTAGTGCATTGAGGCATATGGTGAGAAAGGAAATGTCCTCTGATTAAAACAAGAAAGAAGCTTTCTGAGAAAGTACTTTTTGATGTGTGAATTCATCTCACAGAGTTACACTGTTCTTTTCATTGAGCAGTTTTCTAGCACAGTTTTCTTGGATTCTGCAATGGGATATTCCAGAGCACAATGAACCTTATGGTGACAAAGGAAATAACTTCATATAAAAAATCGAATGAATCTTTCTCAGAAACTGTTTCATGCTGTGTTAATTCATCTCACAGAGATACATGACTCTTTTCATGAATGAGATTGGTAGCACGGTTTTTGGTTTATTTGAGAAGGGATATTTTGGTAGCATTGAAATCTAGGGTGACATAGGAAATATCCTCAGATAAAAATTAGATACAAGCTTTCTGGGAAATTTCTTTGTGATGTTTGAATTCATCTCGCAGAGTTACACCATTCTTTTCATGGTGCAGTTTGCTAACACTATCACCCCCGAATTTGCAAAGGGATGTTAGGGAGGGCATTCAGGCCTGTAGTGAAAAAGGAAATATTCTCATATAAAAACTGAAAAGAAGCTCTTTGAGAAACTGCTTTGTGATGTGTGAATTCATCTCAGAGTTACACTGTTCTTCTCATTGAGTAGTTTGCTAACACTGTTTTGTTGGAATTTGCAATGAGATATTTCAGAGCACATTGAAGCCTATCTGACAAAGGAAATATCCTCAGACAAAAACTAGTAAGAAGCATTCTGAGAAACTACTTTGTGATTTGTGAATTCATCTCACAGGGTTACATGTTTCTTTTCATTTAGCAGTTTCGTAGCCCTGTTTTTGAGGAATCTGAGAAGGGATATTTTGGATTGCATTGAAGCCTATTGCGATAAAGGAAAAACTCAGATAAAAACTAGACTAGAAAGAAGTTTTCTGAGAAACAGCTTTGTGATGTGTTTTTTCATCTCATGGATTTACACATTTCTTTTCATGGAGCAGTTTGCTAACACTGTTGCATGGAATCTACAAAGGGATATTGTGGACCACCTTGAGGCTTGTAGTGAAAAAGGAAATATCCTCAGATAAATACTAGAAAGAAGCTTTCTGAGAACAGCTTTGTGGTATGTGAATCCATCTTACAGTGCTACAACTTCTTTTCATTCAGCAGTTTGATAACACTGTTTTTGATTAATCTGCAATAGGATATTTGGGAGCACATTGAAGCCTCTAGAGACAAAGCAAATATCCTCAGATAAAAACCAAGAAGAAACTTTCTGTGAAACTTCCTTGCAATGTGTGAGTTCATCTCACAGGTTTACACTTTTATTTTAATGGAGTAGTTTGCTAACACTATTTTCCTGGATTCTACCAGGGGATATTCAAGAGCAAATTGAGACAAATGGTGAAAAAGGAAATATCCCCAGACAAAACTATGGAGTAGTCTGCTAACACTGTTTTCGTGGAATCTGCAAAGGAATATTTGAGAGAGTTTTGAGGCCTGTGGTGACAAAGGAAATATCCTCAGATAAAACCTATAAAGAAGCTTTCTGAGAAACTGCTTTGTGATGTGTGAATTTATCTTACAGAGTTACACTGTTCTTTTCATAGAATAGTGTGCTATCACTGTTTTCTTCGAATCCACAAAGGAATATTTCAGAGCCCATTGAAGCTTATGGTGACAAAGGAAATATCCTCATATATAAACCAGAAATAAGCTTTCTCAGAAACTGCTTAGTGATGTGTTATTTCCACTCACAGAGTTACACAATACTTTTCATGGATCAGTTTTACAGCACTGTTTTTGTGGAATCTGCAATAAGATATTTGGGAGTGCATTGAAGCCTATGGTGACAAAGGAAATATCCTCTGATATAATCTTGAAAGAATTATTCTGAGAAACTTCTTCATGATGTGTGAATTCATCTCACAAATTTACACCATTCTTCTCATTGAGACGTTTGCTAACACTTTTTAAATGTAATGTGTTATGGGATATTACAGAGGGCATTGAAGAATATGATGAAAAAGGAAATATCCTCAGATAAAAACTAGAAAGAAGCTTTCTGAGAAACAGCTTTGAGATGAATGAGGTCATCCCACAGAGTTACACCATTATGTTCATCAAGCAGTTTGGTAGCCCTGTTTTTGGGGAATCTCAGAAGGAATATTTTGGATAGCATTGAAGCCTACGGTAACAAAGGAACTATGTCCAGATAAAAACTAGAAAGAAGCTTTCTGAGAAACTTCTTTGTGATGTGTGAATTCAGCTCAAGTAAGTACACATTACTTTTCTTGGAACAGTTGCTAACACTGTTTCTGTGAAATCTGCAATAGGATATTTGGGCATGCCTTGAAGCCTATGGTGACGATGGAAATATCCTCAGAATAAAACTAAAAAGAAGCTTTCTGCAAAACTGCTTTGTGAAGTGTGAATTCATCTCACAGATTTACACCTTTCTTTTCATGGAGTAGTCTGCTAACACTGTTTTCGTGGAATCTGCAAAGGAATATTTGAGAGAGCTTTGAGGCCTGTGGTGACAAAGGAAATATCCTCAGATAAAACCTATAAAGAAGCTTCTGAGAAACTGCTTTGTGATGTGTGAATTTATCTTACAGAGTTACACTGTTCTTTTCATAGAATAGTGTGCTATCACTGTTTTCTTCGAATCCACAAAGGAATATTTCAGAGCCCATTGAAGCTTATGGTGACAAAGGAAATATCCTCATATATAAACCAGAAATAAGCTTTCTCAGAAACTGCTTAGTGATGTGTTATTTCCACTCACAGAGTTACACAATACTTTTCATGGATCAGTTTTACAGCACTGTTTTTGTGGAATCTGCAATAAGATATTTGGGAGTGCATTGAAGCCTATGGTGACAAAGGAAATATCCTCTGATATAATCTTGAAAGAATTATTCTGAGAAACTTCTTCATGATGTGTGAATTCATCTCACAAATTTACACCATTCTTCTCATTGAGACGTTTGCTAACACTTTTTAAATGTAATGTGTTATGGGATATTACAGAGGGCATTGAAGAATATGATGAAAAAGGAAATATCCTCAGATAAAAACTAGAAAGAAGCTTTCTGAGAAACAGCTTTGAGATGAATGAGGTCATCCCACAGAGTTACACCATTATGTTCATCAAGCAGTTTGGTAGCCCTGTTTTTGGGGAATCTCAGAAGGAATATTTTGGATAGCATTGAAGCCTACGGTAACAAAGGAACTATGTCCAGATAAAACTAGAAAGAAGCTTTCTGAGAAACTTCTTTGTGATGTGTGAATTCAGCTCAAGTAAGTACACATTACTTTTCTTGGAACAGTTTGCTAACACTGTTTCTGTGAAATCTGCAATAGGATATTTGGGCATGCCTTGAAGCCTATGGTGACGATGGAAATATCCTCAGAATAAAACTAAAAAGAAGCTTTCTGCAAAACTGCTTTGTGAAGTGTGAATTCATCTCACAGATTTACACCTTTCTTTTCATGGAGTAGTCTGCTAACACTGTTTTCGTGGAATCTGCAAAGGAATATTTGAGAGAGCTTTGAGGCCTGTGGTGACAAAGGAAATATCCTCAGATAAAACCTATAAAGAAGCTTTCTGAGAAACTGCTTTGTGATGTGTGAATTTATCTTACAGAGTTACACTGTTCTTTTCATAGAACAGTGTGCTAACACTGTTTTCTTCGAATCCACAGAGGGATATTTCAGAGCCCATTGAAGCTTATGGTGACAAAGGAAATATCCTCATATATAAACCAGAAATAAGCTTTCTCAGAAACTGCTTAGTGATGTGTTATTTCCACTCACAGAGTTACACAATACTTTTCATGGATCAGTTTTACAGCACTGTTTTTGTGGAATCTGCAATAAGATATTTGGGAGTGCATTGAAGCCTATGGTGACAAAGGAAATATCCTCAGATAAAATCTAGAAAGAAGCTTTCTGAGAAAGTTCTTTGTGATGTGTGAATTCATCTCAGAACGTTACACCTTTCTTTTCTTGGAGCAGTTTGTTAACACTGTTTTCATATTATCTGCAATGGTATATTCTGGAGTGCATTGAGGACTATAGTTAAAAAGTAAATGTCCTTATGTAAAAACTAGAAGGAAGCTTTCTGAGAGACAGCTTTGTGATGTGCAAATTCACTTTACAGAGTTACAACGTTCTTTTCATTGAGCAGTTTGACAACACTGGTTTCGTCGTGTCTGCAATAGGGTATTTTAGAGGGCATTGAAGCCTATGGTGACAAAGGAAATATGCTCAGATAAAAACCGAAGGAAGCTTCCTGAGAAATTGCTTTGTAATGTGTGAATTCATCTCACCGAGTAACACCATTCTTTTCATTGAGAAGTTTGCTAACACTTTTTTTGTTTAATCTGAAATTGGATATTCCGGAGTGCATTGAGGAATATGGTGAAAAAGTAAATATCCTCAGACAAAACTATAAAGAAGCTTTCTGAGAAACTGCTTTGTGATGTGTGAATTCATCTCAAAGAGTTACACTGTTCTTTGCATTGAGCAATTTACTTACACTGTTTTCTTGGAAACTGAAATCTGATATTTCTGAGTGCTTTGAAGCTTATAGTAACAAAGTGAATATCCTCATATTAAAACTAGAAAGAAGCTTTATGAGAAGCCGGTTCCTGATGTGGTAATTCATCTCACAAAGTTACACAATTGCTTTCATGGAGCAGTTTGGTAGCACTGTTTTTGGTGCATCTGAGATGGGATATTTTGGATCATATTGAAATCTATGGTGACAAAGGAAATATCTTCAGATAAAAACTAGAAAGAAGCTTTCTGAGAAAGTTCTTTGTGATGTGTGAATTCACCTCACAGAGTTACACCTTTTTTTTCATGGACCAATTTGTTAACACTGCTTTTGAGGCATCTGCAAAGTGATAGTTTGGAGTGCTTTGAGACCTATGGTGACAAAGGAAATATCCTCAGATAAAAAGCAACAGGAAGATTTCTGAGATACTCATTTGTGATTTCTGAATTCATCTCATGGAGTTACACTGTTCTTTTCATTGAGCAGCTTGCTAACACTTTTTTGTTGCAATATGCAATGGCATATTTTAGAGAGCATTGAACTTTATGCTGACAAAGGAAATATCCTAAGGGAAAAACTGGAAGCAAGCTTTCTGAGAAAGTGGTTTGTGGTGTGTTATCTCATCTCACAGAGTGACACCTTTCTGTTCATGCAGCAGTTTGGAAGCACTGTTTTTGGGGAATCTGTGAAGGGTTATTTGGGATCGCATTGAAGCCTATGATGACAAAGGAAGCAAAAAACTAGAAGGAAACTTTCTCAGAAACTTCTTTGTGATGTGTGAATTCATCACACAGAGTTACACCTTTCTTTCCATGGAGCAGTTGGCTAACACTGTTTTCGTCGAATCTACAAAGCGATATTTGGGAGTACGTTGAGGCCTATGGTGAAAAAGGAAATATCCTCAGATAAAAACTAGAAAGACACTTTTTGAGAAACTGGTCTTTGATCTGTGAATTCACCTCACAATTTTACACTGGTCTTTCCATGGAGCAGTTTGCTAACACTGTTTTCTTTTAAGCTGCAATGGGATATTTCGGAGCACATTGAAGCTTGTGGTGAGATAGCAAATATCCTCATAGAAACAGAAAAAAGAAGCTTTCTGAGAAACCTCTTTGTTATGTGTTAATTTAACTCACAGATTTACACAATTCTTTTCATGGATCAGTTTGGTAGCACTGTTTTTGGGAAATCTGAGAATGGATATTATGGATCACATTCAAGACTATGATGACAAAGGAAATATACTCAGAAAAAATATAGAAAGAAACTTTCTGAGAAAGTTCATTGTTATATGTGAATTAATCTCACAGAGTTACAGCTTTCTATTCATGGAGCCTTTTGCTAACACTGTTTTCCTGGAATCTGCAAAGGGATATTTGGGAATGCATTGGAGTCTACGGTGACAAAGGATATATCCAAGATAAAAAGCAAAAAGCAGCATTGTGAGAAACTGTTTTGTGACATGGGAATTCACCTCACAGAATTACACTATTCTTTTCATTGAGCAGTTTGCTAACACTGTTTTTGTGGAATATACAAGGTGACATTAGGTGCGCATTGAGGCCTATAGTGAAAAAGAAAATATCCTCAGATAAACACTAGGATCTTTCTGAGAAAGTTCTTTGTGAAGTGAGAATTCATCTCATAGAGTTACACTTTTCTTTTCATTGACCTCTTTGATAACACTGTTTTTGTGGAATCTGAAATAGGATATTTGGGAGCTCATTGAATCCTATGGTGAAAAAGGAAATATCCTCAGATAAAAACTAGAAAGAAGCTTTCTGAGAAACTGCTTTGTGATGTGTGAATTTATCTCACAGAGGTACACCGTTCTTTTCATTGAGCAGTTTGCTAACACTGTTTTCGTGGAATCTGCAATAGGATATTTGGGAGCACATTGAAGCCTATGGTGACAAAGGAAATATCCTCAGATAAAAACCAAAAAGAAGCTTTCTGAGAAACTCCTTTGTGATGTGTGAATTCATCTCACAGAGTTACACTGGTCTTTCCATGGAGCAGTTTGCTAACACTGTTTTCTTGGAATCTGCAATGGGATATTTTGGATCATATTGAAATCTATGGTGACAAAGGAAATATACTCAGAAAAAATATAGAAAGAAACTTTCTGAGAAAGTTCATTGTTATATGTGAATTAATCTCACAGAGTTACACTGGTCTTTCCATGGAGCAGTTTGCTAACACTGTTTTCGTGGAATCTGCAAAGGGATATTTGGGAGTGCATTGAAGCCTATGGTGAAAAAGGAAATATCCTGAGATAAAAACTAGAAAGAAACTTTCTGAGAAACTGCTTTGTGATGTGTGAATTCATCTCACAGAGTTACACCTTTCTTTTCATGGAGCAGTTTGCTAACACTGTTTTCGTCGAATCTACAAAGCGATATTTGGGAGTACGTTGAGGCCTATGGTGAAAAAGGAAATATCCTCATATTAAAACTAGAAAGAAGCTTTCTGAGAAACTGCTTTGTAATGTGTGAATTCATCTCACAGAGTTACACTGGTCTTTTCATTGAGCAGTTTGCTAACACTGTTTTCCTGGAATCTGCAAAGGGATATTTGGGAATGCATTGGAGTCTACGGTGACAAAGGATATATCCAAGATAAAAAGCAAAAAGCAGCATTGTGAGAAACTGTTTTGTGACATGGGAATTCACCTCACAGAATTACACTATTCTTTTCATTGAGCAGTTTGCTAACACTGTTTTTGTGGAATATACAAGGTGACATTAGGTGCGCATTGAGGCCTATAGTGAAAAAGAAAATATCCTCAGATAAACACTAGGATCTTTCTGAGAAAGTTCTTTGTGAAGTGAGAATTCATCTCATAGAGTTACACTTTTCTTTTCATTGACCTCTTTGATAACACTGTTTTTGTGGAATCTGAAATAGGATATTTGGGAGCTCATTGAATCCTATGGTGAAAAAGGAAATATCCTCAGATAAAAACCAAAAAGAAGCTTTTTGAGAACCTTCTTGGTGAAGTGTGAATTCATCTCACAGACTTACACCTTCCTTTTCATGGACTAATTTGCTAATGTAGTTTTCATGGAATCTGCAAAGGATATTTTGGAGCACATTGTGGTCTATGGTGAAAACTAAATATCCTCACATAAAAACTAGAAAGAAGCTTTCTGAGAAACTCCTTTGTGATGTGTGAATTTATCTCACAGAGGTACACCGTTCTTTTCTTTTGTAGCACTGTATCTGGGGAATTTGAGAAGGGGTATTTTGGATCACATTGAAGCCTGTGGTGACAAAGGGAATAGCGTCAGATAAAAACTAGAAAGAAGCTTTCGTGGAAAACTTTTGTGATGAGTGAATTCATCTCACAGAGCTGCACCTTTCCTTTCATGGAGCAATTTGTTGATACTGTTTTCATGGAAGCTGCAAAGGGATATTTCGGTGCCCATTGAGTCCTATAGTGGAAAAGAAAATATCCTGAGATAAAAACTGGAAGGAAGCTTTCTAAGAAACTACTTTGTGATGTGTGAATTCATCTCACAGAGTTACACCGTTCTTCTCATTCAGCAGTTTAATAACCGTTTTTGTGGCACCTGCAGTCGGATATTTGGGAGTGCATTGAAGCCTATGGTGACAAAGTGAATATCCTCACATAAAAAACAAAAGAAACTTTCTGAGAAACTGCTTTTTGATGTGTGAATTCATCTCACAGAGTTACACTGGTCTTTTCATTGAGCAGAGGGCTAAGACTCTTTCCTTGGAATCTCTAATGGAATATTCTGGAGCACATTGAAGATTATGGTGATAAAGGAAATATCCTCATATTAAAACTAGAATGAAACTTTCTGAGAAACCGCTTTGTGTTGTGTTAATTCATATCACAGAGGTACATGATTCTTTTCATGAATCAGTTTGGTAGCATCGTTTTTGTGGTGATGAGAAGGGATATTTGAGAGCACATGGAAGCTGATGGTGGAAAAGGAAATATCCTGAGATAAAAACTAGAAAGAAGCTTTCTGTGAAATTTCTTTTTGGTGAGTGAATTCATCACACAGAGTTACACCTTCTTTTTCTTTGAGCAGATCAGTAGCACTGTTTTTAAGGAGTCTGCAAGGGGATGTTTGGGAGCTCCTAGGGTCCTACGGTGAAAAAGAAAATAACATCAGATTAAAACTGGAGAGGAGCTTTTCGAGAAACCGTTTTGTGATATGTGTATTCATGTCATAGAGTTTCACCTTTTTGTTGATTGAGCAGTACGTTCTCACTATTTTCGTGGTACCTTAGAAGAGTTATTTGGGAGCACATTGAAGCCTATGGTGACAAAGGAAATATAAACAGATAAAAAAAAAGAAGATTTCTGAGTAACTGCTTTGTGATGTGTGAATTCATCTCCCAGATTTACACCTTTATTTTCATGGAGCAGTTTGCTAACCCTATTTTTGTGAAATCTGAAAAGTGATATTTGCATGCGCATTGAGGCAAACAGTGAAACAGGACATGTCCTCAGACAAAAAGTAGAAAGAAGATTTCTGAGAAACTGCTCTGTGATTAGTGAATTCATCACAATGAGTTACATGATTCTTTTCATGGATCAGTTTGGTAGCACTGTTGTTGCGGAATCTGAGAAGGAATATTTTGTATCACATGGAAGCCTTTGGTGACAAAGGAAATATCCTCAGATAAAAAGACACTTTCTGAGAAACTTCTTTTTGATGTGTGAATTATCCTCAGAGTTACACCATTCTTTTCATGGAGAGGTGTGCTAACACTTTTTTCGTGGAATCTGCATTTTGATATTCTGGATTGCATTGAGGCCTATGTTGAAAAAGTAAATATCCTCCGATAAAAACTAGAAAGCAGCTTTCTGTCAAGCTACTTTTGGATGTGTGAATTCATCTCACAGAAATATACTGTTGTTTTCATTGAGCAGTGTGATAATATACTGTTTTTGTGGTATCTGCAATAGGATATTTTGGAGTGCATTCAAGCCTATGGTGACAAAGGAAATATCCTAACAAAAAAAAAAGAAACTTTCTGAGAAACTGCTTTGTGATATGTGAATTCATCTCGCAGATGTACACCTTTCTTTTCATGGAGCAGTTTGGAAACACTATTTTTGTGAAATCTTCAAAGGGATATTCAAGAGTGCATTGAGGCAAAGAGTGAAAAAGGAATCATCCTCAAACAAACCTAGAAAGAGGATTTCTGAGAAACAGCTGTGTGATGATTGAATTTATCTCACAGTGTTACACGGTTTTTTTCACTGAGAAGTTTGATAACACTATTCGTGGAATCTGTGGTGGGATATTCCAGAGCGCATTGTGGATTATGGAGAAAAAGGTAATATTCTTAGATAAAAATTAGAAAGAAGATTTCTGAGAAACAACTGTGTGATGCTTGAATTCATCTCACAGAGTTACACCATTCTTATCATGGAGTAGTTTGGTATACTGTTTTTGGGGAATCTGAAAGGGATATTGTGGATCGCATTGATGCCTATGGTGACAAAGGAAATATCCTCAGCTAACAACTTGAAAGAAGCTTTCTGAGATAGTTCTTTGTGACGTGTGAATTTATCTCACAGAGTTACACCTTTCTTTTCATGGAGCAGTTTGCAAATCCTATTTTTGAGGAATCTGCAAGGGGATATATGGGAGTGCCTTGATTCCTATGGTGAAAAAGGAAATATCTTCAGATAAAAACTGGAAAGATTTATGTGAAACTACTATTGGATACGTGAATTCATCTCACAGAGATACAATGCTGTTTTCATTGAGGAGTTCAATAACACTGTTTTTGTGGAATCTGCATTAGGATATTTGGGAGCTCTTTGAAGAATATGGTGACAAGGGAAATATCCCCAGACCAAACCAGAAAGAAATTTTCTGTGAAACTTTTTTGTGATGTGTGAATTCATCTCACAGAGTTTCACTGTTTTATCATTGAGCAGCTGGCTAACACTGTTTTCATGGGATCTCCAATGGGTTATTTCAGAGTGGATTGAAGCTGTGGGTGACAAATGAAGTATTCTCAGACAAAAGAAAAAGAAGCTTTCTGAGAAACCGCTTTTTGATCTGTGAATTCATCTCACATATTTCAAGATTCTTTACATGGAGCAGTTTGGTAGCACCTTTTTTGGGGAATCTGAAAATGGATATTTTGGATCACATTGAAGCCCACGCAGACAAAGGAAATATGCTCAGATAAAAACAAGAAAGAAGCTCTCTGAGAAAGTTCTTTGTGATGTGTGAATTCATCTCACAGAGTTACACTGTTCTTTTCATTGAGCTGTTTGATAACACTGTTTTTGTGGAATCTGAATTAGGATATTTGGGAGATCATTGAAGCTTATGGTGACAAAGGAATATCCTCAGATAAAAAACAAAAAGAATTTTCTGAGAAACTGCTTGTGATGTGTGAATTCATCTCACAGAGTTACACTGTTCTTTGGTTTGAGCAGTTTACTAACACTGTTTTCTAGGAAATTGCAAGGGGATATTTCGGAGCACATTGAAGCTTAAGGTTAAAAAGTAAACATCCTCAGACAAAACCTAGAAGGAAGCTTTCAGAGAAACTTCTTTGTGCTGTCAAATCTTCTAACAGAGTTACACTATTCTTTCCATGGATCAATTTGGTAGCACTGTTTTTGGGCTATATGAGAGGGGATATTTTGTTTCACATTGAAGCTGATGGTGACAAAGCAAATATCCTCAGACAAACACTAAAAGAAGGTTTCTGAGAAACTGCTTTGTAATTTGTGATTTCATCTCAGAGTTACACCAATATTTTCATGGAGCTGTTTTCTAACACTGTTTTCGTGAATCTGCAAAGGAATATCTCGGAGCACATTGAGGCCTATATTGAAAAGGGAATATTCTCAGATAAAAACTAGAAAGAAGCTTACTGAGAAACCGCCTTGTGATGTGTGAATTCATCTCACAGAGTTACACTGTTGTTTTCACTGAACAGTTCACTATCACTGTTTTCTGGGAATCTGCAATGGGATATTTTGGAGTGCATTGAAGCTTATGGTGACAAAGGAAATATTCTCAGACAAAAGGTAGGAAGAAGCTTTCTTAGAAACCGCTTTGTGATGTGTGAATTCATCACACAAAGTTACATGACACTTTTCATGGATTGGTTTGGTAACACTATATTTGGAATATCTGAGAACGGTTATTTTGGATCCTATTGAAGCCTGTTGTGACAAAGGAAATATCATCAGACAAAAAGCAAAAAGATCTTTCTGAGAAACTCCTTTGCGATGTCAGAATTCATCTCACAGAGCTACACTGTACTTTTCATTGAACAGTTTGATAACACTGTTTTTTTGGAAATTGCAAAGGGATATTTGCGAGTGTCTTCAGGCCTATAGTGAAAAAGGAAATATCCTCAGATAAAAACTAGAAAGAAGCTTTTAACTGTTTATGTGGAATATGCAAAGGGATATTTGGAAGCACATTGAGGCCTATAATGAGAAAGCAAATATCCTCAGATAAAAACTAGAAAGAAGCTTTTCGAGAAACTGCTGTGTGATGTGTAAATTAATGTAAGAGTTACACTGTTCTTTTCATTGAGCAGTTGAATAAAACTGTTTTCATGGAATCTGCAATGTGATATCTGGGAGTGTATTCAAGCCTCTGGGGACAAAGTATATATCCTCGGATTAAAAACCAAAATAGAAGGGTTCTGAGAATCTGCTTTGTGATGTGTGAATTCATCTCACAGAGATACACTGTTTTTTTCATTGAGCAGTGTATAGGGAAAAGGGAAATATCCTAAGATAAAAACTATAAAGAAGCTTTCTGAGAAACTGCTTTGTGATGTGGAAATTCATCTCAAAAAGTTACACCGTTCTTTTCATTGACAAGCCTGATAATACTGTTTTCATGGAATCTGCAATAGGATAATTAGGAGTGCATTTAAGCCTATGGTGACAAAGGATATATCCTCAGATAAAATCCAAAAAGAAGCCTTCTGAGGAACTGCTTTGTGTTGTGTGAATTCATCTCACTGAGTTACACCTTTCTTTTCATGGAACAGTTTGCTAACTCTGTTTTCGTGGAATCTCCAAAGGGATACTTGAGAGAGCATTGAGGACTGTGGTGAAAAAGAAAATATCCTCAGATAAAAACTAGAAAGAAGATATCTGAGAAATCCGTTTGTGACGTGTGAATTCATCTCACAGAGTTATATTGCTCTTTTCATTGATCGGTTTACTAACCCATTTTTTTTTTCCGAATCTACAATGGGACATTTCAGAGTGCATTTTAAGCTTATGGTGGCAAAGGAAATGCCCTCATGTAAACACTAGAAAGAAGATTTCTGAGAAATCATTTTGTGATATGTTTATTCATCTCACAGCATTACACAATTATTTTCATGGGTCAGTTTTGTAGCACTGTTTTTGGGGAATCTGAGAAGGGATCTTTTGGATTGCATTGAAGCCTATGGTGACAAAGGAAATATCTTCAGAAAAAAAACAAAAAGCTTTCTGAGAAATTGCTTTATGATATGTGAATTCAAATCACAGAGTTACACTGTTCTTTTCATTGAGCAGTTTGCCAACACTATTTTCTTGGAATCTGCAATGGGATATTTCGGAATGCATTGAAACTGATCACATTGAAGCCCACCATGACAGAGGAAATATCCTCAGATAGAAACCAGAAAGAACTTTCTGAGAAACTGCTTTCTGATTTGTGAATTTATTTCACAGAATAAGACCTTTCCTTTCATGGAGCCATTTAGTAGCACTGTTTTTGGGGAATCTGAGAAGGGATAATTTGGATCAAATCGAAGGCTATGGTTACAAAGGAAATATCCTCAGATTAAAACTAGAAAGAAACTTTCTAAGAAACTTCTTTGTAATGTATGATTTCATCTCAGAGAGTTACACCATTTTTACCATTGAGAAGTTTGCTAACACTGTTTTCGTGGAATATCCAAAGTGATATTTGGGAGTGCATTGAGGCCTATGCTGAAAAAGGAAATATCCTCAGATAAAAACTAGGAAGAAGCTTTCTGAGAAACTACTTTGTGATGTGTGAGTTCATCTCAAAGAGTTACACTGTTCTTTTCATTGAGCAGTCTGCTAATCCCGTTTTCTTGGAATCTGCGGTGGTATATTACTGAGTGCATTTTAAGCTTATGGTGGCAAAGGAAATATCCTCATATAAAAGCTAGAAAGAAACTTGCTGACAAACTATTTTGTGATGTGTTAATTCATCTCACAGAGTTACACGATTATTTTCAGGGATCAGTTTTGTAGCAATGTTTTTGGGAATCCGAGAAGAGATATATTGGATTACCTTGAAGCCTTTGGTGACAAAGGAAATATCCTCAGTTAAAAACTAGACAGAAGCTTTCTGAGAAACTGCTTTGTGATAAATGAATTCATCTCACAGAGTTATACTATTATTTTCATTGAGAAGTCTACTAACACTTTTTTCATGGAATCTGCAAGGGGATATTGACGAGCACATTGATGAATATAGTGAAAAAGGATATATCCTCAGATAAAAACTAGAAAGAAGCTATGAGAAACAGCTTTGTGATGTGTGAATCCACCTCACAGAGTTACACCATTTTTTCATGGAGCAGTTTGGTAGTACTGTTTTTGGGGAATCTGAGAAGGGATATTTAGGATCGCATTGAAGTCTATGGGGACAATGGGAATATCCACAGACAGAAACTAGAAAGAAACTTTCTGAGAAACTTCTTTGTGATCTGTGTATTTATATGACAGAGTAACACCTTTGTTTTGATGGAGGAGTTTGGTAACACTATTTTGTGGAACCTACAAAAGGATATTTTTGAGTGAGATGAGGTCTTTGGTGAAAAAGGAAATATCCACAGGTAAAAACTAGAAAGAATCTTTCTAAGAAACTGCTTTGTGATATGTGAATTCATCTCACAGATTTGCATCTTTCATTTCATGGAGCAGTTTGCTAGCACTATTTTCTTGGAATATTTAAAGGGATATTCGCGAGTGCATTGAGGCCTACAGTGAAAAAGGAACTATCTTCAGATAAATAATAGAAAGAAGCTTTCTGAGAAACTTCTATGTTATTTGTGAATTCATCTCACAGAGTTATACCTTTCTTTCAATGGAGCAGTTTGCTAACACTGTTTATGTGGAATCTGCAAAGAGATATTTGGGAGCACATGGGAGACAATGGTATGAAAGGAAATATCCTCAGATAAAAACTAGAAAGAACCTTTCTGAGAAAGTTCTTTGTGATGTGTGAATACATGTCACAGAGTTACACCTTTCTTTTCATGGAGCAGTTTGCTAATACTGTGGTCGTGGAATATGAAAAGGGATATTTGGGAGTACATTGAGGCTTATGGTGAAAAAGGAAATATCCTCAGATAAAACCTAGAAAGAATCTTTCTGAGAAACTGCTTTGTGATGTGTGAATTCATCTCACAGAGTTACACTGTTCTTTTCATTGAGAAGTTTGCTAACGCTGTTTTCTTGGAATCTACAATGGGATATTTTGGTGTGCATTGAAGCTTATGGTGACAAAAGAAATATCTTCATATAAAATCTAGAAAAAAGTTTTCTGAAAATCCGCTTTGTGATGTGATAATTCATCTCACAGTGTTACATAATTCTTTTCATGGATCGGTTTGTTAGCAGTGCTTTTGGGAATCTGAGATTTGATATTTTGGAAAACATTGAAGCCTATGGTGAAAAGGAAAAATCCTCAGATAAAAACTACAAAGAAGCTTTCTGAGAAAATAGTTTGAAATGTGTGAATTCATCTCACAGAGTTGCATGATTCTTGTCTTAAAGCACTTTGCTAACACTGTTTTCATGGAATCTGCAATAGATTTGCAGATTTGGAGTGCATTGAAGAATACGGTGACAAGGGAAATATCCTCATGTAAAAACCAAATAGAAGCATTCTATGAAACTGCTTTGTGATGTATGAATTCATCTTACAGAGTTACACTGTTCTTTTCATTGAGAAGTTAGCTAATACTATTTTCGTGACATCTGCAAAGGGATATTCATGAGCTCATTGAGGCCTATGGTGAAAAAGGAAATATCCTCAGACAAAAACTAGAAAGGAGCTTTCTGAGAAACTGCTTTGTGATTTGTATATTCATGTCACAGAGTTACACCTTTCTTTTCCTGGAGCGGTTTGGTAGCACAGTTTTTGGGGAATCTGTGAAGGGATATTTTATATTGCATAGAACCCTATGGTGACAAAGGATTTATACTCAGATACAAATTAGAAAGAAGCTCTCTGAGAAACTCTTTTGTGATGTGTGAATTCATCTCACAGAGTTACAACTTTCCTTTCATGGAGCAGCTTGCTGACAGTTTTCGTGGAGTGTGCAAAGGGATGTTTTCAGCACAGTGAGGCCTATAGTGAAAAAGGAAATATACTCAGATAAAAAGTACAAAGAAGCTTTCTGTGAAACAGCCTTGTGATGTGTGAATTCATCTCACAGAGTTACATCGTTCTTTGCATGGAGCAGTTCGCTAACACTATTTTTGAGGTATCTGCAATAGGATATTTGGGAGTGCATTGAAACCTATGGTGACAAAGGAAATATCTTCAGATTAGGCAAAAGAAGGCTTCTGAGAATCTGCTTTGTGATGTGTGAATTCATCTCACAGAGCTACACTTTTCTTTTCATTGAGCAATTTGTTAGCACTGCTTTCTTGGAATCCACAATGGGATATTTCAGAGCACAATCTTATCTTATAGTTACAAAGGAAATGCCCTTATATAAAAACTAGAAAGAAGCTTTATGATAAATCATTTTGTGATTTGTGAATTCATCTCACAGAGATACACGATTCTTTGCATGGATCAGTTTGGTAGCACTGTTTTTGGGGAATCTGAGAAGGAATATTTTGGATCTCATTGAAACCTGTGGTGATAAGCGATATATCCTCAAATAAAAACCAAAAAGAAGTTTCTGAAAAACTGCTTTTTGATGTATGAGTTCATCTCACAATGTTACACTGTTTTTTTCATTGAACGGTTTGCTAACACTCTTTTCTTGGAATCTGCAATGGGATATTTCTGATTGCATTGCAGCTTATGATGACAAAGGAAATACACTCGTAGAAAAACTAGAAAGAAACTTTCTGAGAAACGTTTTGTGATGTGTTAATTCATCTCACAGAGTTACAGGATACTTTACATTGAGCAGTTTGGTAGCACTGTATTTGGGGAATCTCAGAATTGATATTTTTGATGGTCTTGAAGCCTACAGTAACAAAGGACATATCCTCAGATAAAAAGTAGAAAGCAGCTTTCTGAGAAAGTTATTTGTGATGTGTGATCTCAAATTACAGAGTTACAACTTGTTTTTCATGGAGCAGTTTGCTAAGACTGTTTTCATGGAAACTGCAAAGGGATATTTGCAAGTGTCTTCTGGCCTATAATGAAAAAGGAAATAATCTCAGATAAAAATTTCAAAGAAGCTTTCTGAGAAACTGCTTTGTAATGTGTGACTTTAATCTCACACAGTTACACTGTTGTTTTCATTGATCAGTTTGATAACACTTTTTCGATGAGGATATTTCTTATGTCATCATAAGCTTCAATGTGCTCCAAAATATTCCATTTAAGATTCCAATAAAACAGTGTTAGCAAACTGCTCAATGAATAGAACAGTGTTACACTGTGAGATGAATTCACACATCACAAAGCAGTTTCTCAGAAAGCTTCTTTTTGGCTTACCAATGAGATTATTTCCTTTGTCACCATAGGCTTCAATGTGCTCCCAAATATCCTACTGCAGATTCCACGAAAACAGTTTTACAAAACTACTCAAAGAAAAGAACGGTGTAACTATGTGAGATGAATTCACACATCTCAAAGTAGTTTCTCAGAAAGCATCTCTTTGGTTTATCTATGAGGAGATTTCCTTTGTCACCATAAGCTCCAAAGTGATAAGACTTATCAGAGTGCAGATTCCTAGAAAACACTGTAAGCAAACTGCTCCATGCAAAGATTAGTGAAACTCTGAGAGTTGATTTCCCACATCACAAAGTAGTTTCTCAGAAAGCTTCATTCTAGTTTTATCTGAGGATATTTACTTTTTCACTATAGGCCTCAATGTGATCCAAATTATCCCATTGAAACTTCGTTCTAATTTTTATCTGAGGATATTTCCTTTGTCACCGTGGGCTTCAATGCAATCCAAATCATTCCTTCTCAGATTCCCCAAAAGCAGTGCTCTCAAACTGATCCAAGAAAAAAATCGTGTCACTCTGTGAGAATTCACAAATCACAAAACAGTTTCTCAGAAAGTATCTATCTAGTTTTTGTCTGAGGATAATTAATTTTAGCAGTAAGTCTGCTTAAGGAAAGAATGGTGTGACTCTGTGAGATGAATTTACATATCACAAAGCAGTTTCTCAGAAAGCTGCTTTCTACTTATTATCTGAGAATATTTCCTTTTTCACTAAATGAATCAATGTGCTCCCAAATAATCCTTTGCAGATTCCACAAAAACAGTGTCAGGAAACTGCTCCTTGAAAAAAATGGTGTAACTCTGTGAGATGAAATCACACATCACAAAGAACTTTCTCAGAAAGCTTCTTACTAATTTATATCTGAGGATATTTCCTATGTTACCATAGGCTTCAATGCGATCCAAAATATCCTATTGCAGATTCCATGAAAACAGTGTTATTAAAAGGCTAAATGAAAAGAACGGTGTGACTTTGTGAGATGTATTCACACATCACAAAGCAGTTTCTCAGAAAGCTTCCTTTTAGTTTTTATTTGAGGATATTTCCTTTTTCACCATAGGCCTCAATGCTCTCTGAAATATCCCATTGCAGATTCAATGACAAAAGTGTTAGCAAACTTCTCAATGAAAACTATGGTATAACTCTGTGAGATGAATTCACACATCACAAAGAACTTTCTCAGAAAGTTTCTTTCTAGTTTTTCCTTATTCTCCATAGATTTCAATGCCATCCAAAATATCCCTTCATGACTCCCAAAAGCAGTGGTACCAAACTGCTCAATTAAAAGAATGATGAACTCTGTGAGACGAATTAACACATCAAAAAGCTGTTTCTCAGAATGCTTTTTTCTGATTTTTATATGAGGATATTTTCTTTGTCACCATAACATTCAGTGTGCTCTGAAATATCCCATTGCAGATTCCAAGAAAATAGTGTTAGCAAACTGCTCAATGAAAAGAATAGTGTAACTCTGTGAGATGAATTCTCACAACACTAAACAGTTTCCCAGAAAGCTTCTTTCTAGTATTTATCTGAGGATATTTCCCTTTTCATTATACCCCTCAAAGCACTCCCAAATATCCCTTTGCAGAATCCATGAAAACAGTGTTAGCAAGTTGCTCCATGTAAAGAAAGGTGTCACACTGTGAGATGAATTCACATATCACAAAACAGTTTCTCACAATCCATTTTTCTTGCTTTATCTAAGGATATTTCCTTTTACACCACAGGCCTCAATGCGAAAACAGTGTTATCAAACTTCTCCCTGAGAAGAATGGTGTAACTCATTGAGATGAGATGAATTCACACATCACAAATCAGTTTCTCTGAAAGCTTCTTTTTAGTTTTTATTTGAGGATATTTCCTTTGTCACCATAGGCTTCCAAGTGTTCAAAAATACCCCTTCTCATATTGCATAAGAAGTGCTAGCAAACAGGTCCACAAAAGAGTTGTGTAACTCTGTGAGAAGAATTCCCACATCACAAAGCAGTTTCTCAGAAAGTTTCTTTCTAGTTTTTATCTGAGGATAGTTCCTTTGTCACCATAAGCTTCAATGCAATCCAAATTATCCCTTCTCAGATCCCCAAAAGTGGTGATACCAAACTGCTCTATGTAAACAATCATGTAACTCTGTGGGATGAATTAACACGTCCCAAAGCGGTTCCTCAAAAATATTCTTTCTAGTTTTAATATGATATTATTTAATTTGTCACCATAGTCATGAATGTGCTCTGAAATATCCCATTACAGATTCCAAGAAAACAGTGTTGGCACAATGCTCAATGAAAAGAATAGTGTAACTCTATGAGATGAATTCAAACATCACAAAGGACTTTCTCAGAAAGCTTATTTCTAGTTTTAATCTGAGGTTATTTCCTTTATCAACATAGGCCTCAATGCACTCCAAAATATCCCTTTGCAGATTCTGTGAAAGCAGTGTTAGGAAACTGATCCATTAAAAGAAAGATATAACTCTGTGTGATGAATTCACACATCACAATCAAGTTTCTCAGAAAGCTCCTTTTTAGTTTTTATCTGAGTATATTTTCTTTGTCACCATAAGCATCAATGTGATCCAAAGTATCCCTTCTCAGATTGCTCAAAAACAGTGCTACCAAACTGATGCATGAAAAGAATCGTGCAACTCTGTGTGATGTATTAACAGACCACAAAGCAGTTTCACACGAAGCTTCTGTCTAGTTTTTGTCAGAGAATATTTCCTTTATCAAAATAAGCTTCAATGCACTCTGAAATATCCCATTGCAGATTGCAAGAAAACAGTGGCTGCAAACTGATCAATGAAAAGAACAGTGTACCTCTGTGAGATGAAATCACTCATCACAAAGCAGTTTCTCAGAAAGCTTCTTTCTCATTTTTATCTAAGGTTATTTTCTTGTAACCATAGACATCAAAGAGATCCAAAATATCCCTTCTCAGCTTCCCCAAAAACAGTGCTACCAAACTGCTACATGAAAAGAATTGTGTAACCCTGTGAGGTAAATTAACATATCACAAAGCACTTTCTCAGAACCCTTCCTTCTATTTTTTATGTGAGGATATTTCATTTCTCACCAGAAGCTTCAGGGTGCTCAAAAATATACCATTGAAAATTACAAGAAAACAGTGTTTGCCAACTGCTCAATGAAAAGAAAGGTGTCACTCTGTGAGGTGTATTCACACATCACAAAGCAGTTTCTCAGAAAGCTTCTTTCTATTTCTTATCTCAGGATTTTTAACTTTTCACTATATACGTAAATGTGCTCCCAAATATCCCTTTGCAGATTCCATGAAAAGAGTGTTAGCAAGCTGCTCCAGGAAAATAAAGGTGTAACTCTGTGAGAAGAATTCACACATCACAAGGAACTTTCCCAGAATGCTTCTTTGTAGTTTTTATCTGAGGACATTTCATTTGTCACCATAGGCTTCAATGCGATACAAAATATCCCTTCTCAGATGCCCCAGAAACAGTGCTCCCAAACAGATCCATGAAAAGAATCATGTAACTCTGTGAGGTGAATTAACACATCACTAAACGATTTCTCAGAATGGTTCTTTCTGGTTTTTGTCTGAGCATATTTCCTTTGTCACCATAAGCTCCTATGCACTCTGAAATATCCCATTGCAGATTCCAAGAAAACAGGGTTAGCAAACTGCTCAATGAAAAGAACAGTGTAACACTGTGAGATGGATTCACAAGTCACAAAGCAGTTTCTCAGAATGCTTCTTTTTGGTTTTTATCTGAGGACACTTAGTTTTTCATCATAGGCCTCAATGCACTCCGAAATATGCCCTTGAAATTAACATGAAAACAGTTTTAGCAAACTGCTCCTTGGAAAGATAGCTGTAACTCTGTGAGATGAATTCACACACCACAAAGAACTTTCTCAGAAAGCTTCTTTCTAGATTTATCTGAGGACATTTCCTTTTCCACATAGTCTTCAATATGATCCAAAATATCCCTTCTCAGATTCCCCAAAAACAGTGCTACCAAACTGCTCCATGAAAAGGATCATGTAACTCTGTGTGATGAATTAACAGGCCACAAAGCAGTGTCTCAGAAAATTCATTCCAGTTTTTCTCTGAGGATATTTCTGTTGTCACAATAAGCTTCAATGGGCTCTGAAATATGCTTTGCAGATTCCAAGGAAACAGTGTTAGCATATTGCTCAATTAAAGGAACAGTGTAATTCTTGACATGAATTCACACATCACAAAGCAGTTTCTCAGAAAGGATCTTTTGCTTTTTATCAGAGGATATTTCCTTTGTCACCATAGGCTTCAATGTGCTCACAAATATTCTTTTGCAGAATCCATGAAAACTACCATACAAACTACTCATTGTAAAGAACCGTGTAACTCTGTGAGATCAATTCACACATCACAAAGCAGATTCGCAGAAAGCTTCTTTCTCTGATAGAAAGTTTTTTTCTGATGATATTTCCTTTTTCACTATAGGCCTCAAGACGCTCCCAAATATCCCTTTGCAGATTACATGAAAATAACGTTAGGAAACTGATTCATGAAAAGGAATGTGTAACTCTGTGAGATGAATTCACATATCAGAAAGAACTTTCTCAGAAAGCTTTTTTCTAGTTCTTATCTGATGATATTTCATTTGTCAACACAGGCTTCAATGTGATCCAAATATGCCATCTAAGTTTCCCCAAAAACAGTTTTACCAATGATCCATGAAAAGACTTGTGCAACTCTGTGAGATGAATTAACACATCATGAAGCAGTTTCTCAGAAAGCTTCTTTTGGATTTTTATCTGAGGATATTACCTATGTCACCATAGGATTTAATGTGCTCCCAAATATCTTATTGTATATTCCACAAAAACAGTGTTACCAAACTGCTCAATGAAAAGAACCATGTACCTGTGTGAGATGAATTCACACATCACAAAGAACTTTCTCGGAAAACTTATTTCTAGTTTTTTTTCTGATGATATTTCCTTTGTCAACACAGGCTTCAATGCATTTCAAATATGCTTTCTCAGATTCCCCAAAAACAGTGTTACCATGGATCCATGAAAAGAATTGTGCCACTCTGTAAGACGAATTAACACATTACAAAGCAGTTTCTCAGAATGCTTCTTTCTCTTTTTTAGCTGAGGATATTTCCTTTTTATCTATAGGCATCAGTGCGCTCACAAATATCCCTTTGCAGGTTCCACGTAAACAGTGTTAGAAAACTGCTCCATGAAAAGAAAGTCATAACTCTGTTAGGTGAATTCACACATCACAAGAAACTTTCTCAGAAAGCTTCTTCCTAGTTTTTGTCTGAGAATATTTCGTTTGTCACCATAGGCTTCAATGCAATTCAAAATATCCCTTCTCAGAGTCCCCAAAAACATTGCTACCAAAGTGCTCCATGAAAATAGTAGTGTAACTCTGTGAGATTAATTCACACATCACAAAGCTGTTTCTCAGAAAACCTCTTTCTAGTTTTTATCAGAGGATATTTCCTTTGTCACTATATTCCTGAATGTGCACCCTTATATCAGATTGTAGATTAAACGAGAAAAGTGTTAGTAAACTTCTCAATGAAAAGAATGGTATAACTCCGTGAGATGAATTCATACATCACAAAACATTTTTCCAGAAAGCTTATTTCTGGTTTCTATCTGAGGATATTCCCTTTGTCTCTGTAATCTTCAATGTGCTCCAATATATCCCACTGCAGATTCCAAGAAAACAGTGTAAGCAAACTTCTGAGTCAAAAGTACAGTATAACTACATAAGGTGAATTCACACATAACAAATCAGTTTCTCAGAAAGTTACCTTCTAGTTTTTGTCTGAGGATAATTCATTTTTCAACATAGGCCTCAATTTGCTCCAAAATATCCCTTTGCAAATTCCACAAAGAGAGTGTTAGGAGACTGCTCAATGAAAAGAGCAGTGTAACTCTGTGAGATCAATTCAAGCAGTTTCTCAGAAAGTTTCTTTTCAGTGTTTATCTGAGGATATTTCCCATGTCACCATAGGCTTTAATGAGGTTCCAAATATCTTATTGCAGATTCCACAAAGACAGTGTTATCAAACTGATCAATGAAAAGAACTGTATAACTCTGTGAAATGAAATCACATATCACAAACTACATTATCAGAAAAATTATTTCTATTTTAATTCTGATTATATTTCCTTTGTCAACACAGGCTTCAATGAGATCCAAAATATGCCTTCTCAGATTCCCTAAAAACAGTGTTACCAAATGTTCCATGAAAGGATTGGTGCAACTCTGTGAGATGAACTAACAAAAGCAGTTTCTCAGAATGCTGCTTTCTCGTTTTAATCTGAGGATATTTTCTTTCTCACTATAGGCCTCAATGCATTCAAAAATATCCCTTTGCAGATTCCATGTAAACAGTGTTAGAAAACTTCTCCATGAAAAGAAAGGTGTAACTCTCTGAGGTGAATTCATAAGTCACAAAAACTTTCTCAGAAAGCTACTTTTGGCTGGGCGCAGTGGCTCAAGCCTGTAATCCCAGCACTTTGGGAGGCCGAGACGGGTGGATCACGAGGTCAGGAGATCGAGACCATCCTGGCTAACATGGTGAAACCCCGTCTCTACTAAAAAATACAAAAAACTAGCATAGTGGCGGGCGCCTGTAGTCCCAGGTACTCGGGAGGCTAAGGCAGGATAATGGCGTGAACCCAGGAGGCGGAGCTTGCAGTGAGCTGAGATCCGGCCACTGCACTCTAGCCTGGGCGACAGAGCAAGACTCCATCTCAAAAAAAAAAAAAAGAAAGCTACTTTCTAGTTTTTGTCTGAGGAAATTTCCTTTGTCACCACAGGCTTCAATGAAAATCAAAATGTCCTTTCTCAGATTCCACAAAAACAATGCTACCAAACTGCTCCATTAAAACAATGGTGAAACTGTGAGATTAATTCATACACGACAAAGCTGTTTCTCAGAAAGCTTCTTTCCCTTTTTATCTGAGGATATTTTCTTTATCACTATATTCCTGAAAGTGCGTCCTTCTATCAGATTGCAGATTAAATGAGAAAAGTGTAAGCAAACTTCCCAATGAAAAGAATGGTGTAACTCTGTGAGATGAATTCACACATCACAAAGCGGTTTCTCAGAGAGCTTATTTTTGGTTCTTATCTGGGGATATTTCTTTTGTCACCATAATCTTTAATGCACTTCGAAGTATCCCACTGCAGATTCCTAGAAAACAGTGTTAGCAAACTGCTGAGTGAAAAGTACAGTGTAACTCTGTGAGATGAATTCACACATCACAAAGTAGTTTCTCATAAAGCTTCTATCTAGTTTTTATCAGAGGATAATTCCATTTTCAAGATAGGCCTCAAGTTGCTCCAAAATATCCCTTTGCAGATTCCACAAAAAGAGTGTTAGGAAACTGCTCAATGAAAAGAGCATTGTAACTCTGTGAGATGAATTCACACAAACAAAGAAGTCACTCAGAAGGCTTCTTTCTAGTTTTTATCTGAGGATATTTCCTTTGTAACTCCAAGCTTTAATGTGACCAAAATATCTCATTGCAAATTCCAAGGAAACAGGGTTAATAAACTGCTCAATGAAAGGAACAGTAAAAATCCGTGAGATCAAGTCATACATCACTAAGCAGTCTCAGAAAACTTCTTTTTGGTTCTTATTTGAGGATATTTCCTATGTCACCATAGGCTTCAATGCGCTCCCAATATCCCTTTGCAAATTCCAGTGCTACCAAACTGCCGCATGAAAAAAAATCTGTAAGTCTGAGAGATAAATTCACACATCACAAAGCAGTTTCTCAGAAAGCTTCTTTTTAGTTTTTATCTGAGGATATTTCCCTTTTCACCATAGGCCTCAATGTGCTCCTATATATCCCTTTCCAGATTCCACGAAAACGGTGTTAGCAAACTACTCCAAGAAAAGAGAGCTGTAACTCTGTGAGATGAATTCATATATCACAAAAAAATTTCTCAGAAAGCTTCGTTCTAATTTTTATCTGAAGATATTTCCATTGTCACCAGAGGCTTCAATGTGATCCAAAATATCCCTTCTCAGATTCCTCAAAAACAGTGCTACCAAACTGCTCCATAAAGAGAATTGCATAACTCTGTGAGATGAATTCACAAATCAGAAAGCAGTTTCTTAGAAAGCTTCTTTCTAGTTTTTGTCTGAGGATATTTCCTTTGTCACCATAATCTTCAATAAGCTCCAAAATATACCATTGCAGATTCTATGAAAACAGTGACAGCAGACTGCTCTATGAAATGAACAAAGTCGTGTCTCAGAAAACGGTTTTCTAGTTTTTATCTAAGAATATTTCCTTTTTCACCTTAGGTCTCAAGGCACTAACAAGTATCCCTTTGCAGATTCCACGGAAACAGTGTTAGCAAACTGCTCCATGAAAAGAAAGGTGTATCTTGGTGAGATGAATTCACACATAATGAAGGAGTTTTCCAGAAAGTTTCTTTCTAGTTTTTATCTGAGGACATTTCCTTTGTCAATATAAGTTTCAATGTAATCCAAAATATCCCTTCTCACTTTCCCCAAAAACAGTGCTACCCAACTAATCCGTGAAAAGAATGGTGTAACTCTCTGAGATCAATTCACAAATCATGAAACAGTTTCTCAAGAAGCTTCTTTCTAGTTTTTGTCTGAAGATATTTACTTTGTCACCATAAGCTTCAATATGCTCTGAAATACCACATTGCAGATTCCAAGAAAAGAGTGTCAGCAAACTGTTCAATGAAAACAACAGTGTAACTCTGTAACTCTGTAAAACAACAGTGTATCAGTGTAATTCCATTCACACATGTTGAAGCAGTCCCGCAGAGAGCTTCTTTTTGGTTTTTATCTGAGGATATTACTTTTGTCATCATAGACTTCAATGTACTCCCAAATATCCCTTTGTAGATACCATGAAAACAGTGTTAGCAAACTACTCAATGAAACAAACGGTGTAACTCTGTAGGATGAATTCATACATCACAAATCAGTTCCTCAGAAAGCTTCTTTTTCCTTTTTATCTGTGGATACTTTCTTTTACAAGATAGGCCTCAATGCGCTTGCAAATATCCCTTTGGAGATTCCACAAAAACAGGTTAACAGATTGCACCATGGAAAGAAAGCTGAAGCTCTGTGAGATGAATTCACACATCACAAAAAACTTTCTCAGAAAGCTTCTTTCTAGTTTTTATCTGAGGATGTTTCCTTTTTCACTATATCCCTGAATGTTTGTCCGAATATCCCATTGCAGATTAAACGAGAAAAGTGTTAGCAAACTTCTCAATGAAAAGAACGGTGTAACTCAGTGAGATGAAATCTCAGATCACAAAGCAGTTTCTCAGAAAGCTTATTTTTGGTTTTTATCTGAAGATATTTCCTTTGTCACCAAAGGCTTCAATGCGATCCCAAATATCCTTTCTCAGATTCCCCAAAAACAGTTCTACCAAACTTCTCCATGAAAAAAAAAGTGCAACTCTGTGAGATGAATTCACAAATCACAAAGCAGTTTCTCAGAAAGCTTTTTCTAGTTTTTTTCTGAGGATAATTCCTTTGTCACCATAAGCTTCAATAAGCTCTGAAATAACCCATTGAAGATTCCAAGCATACAGTGTGAACAAACTACTCAATGAAAGGAACAGTGTATCCCTGTGAGATGAATTAACACATCACAAAGCAGCTTATTGGATATCTTCTTTTTCATTATTATCTCAAGATATTTCCATTGTCACCTTAGGCTTCAGTGCGATCCAAAATATCCCTTCTCAGATTCCCCAAAAACATTGCTACCATATTGCTACATGTAAAGACTCTTGTAACTCCGTGAGGTGAATTAACACATGACAACACTGTTTCTCAGAATGCTTTTTTCTAGTTTTTATATGAGGATATTTCCTTTTTCACCATAAGCTTCAATGTGCTCCAAAATATCCCATTGCACACTCCAATAATACAGGGTGAGCAAACTGCTCAATGAAAAAACAGTGTAAATCTGTGAGATGAATTCCTACATCACAAAGCAGTGTCTCAGAAAGCTTCTTTTTGGTTTTTATCAGAGGATACTTCTCTTCTCACTGTAGGCCTCAATGTGCTCCGAAATGTACCTTTGCAGATTCCACGAAAACAGTGTTAGCAAACTGCTCCATGAATAGAAAGGTGTAACCCTGTGACATGAAAAAACACATAACAAAGAACTTTCTCAGAAAGCTTCTTTCTAGTTTTTATCTGAGTATATTTCCTTTGTTACCATATGCTTCAATGTGATGCAAAACATCCCTTCTTAAACTCCCCCAAATCAGTGGTACCAAACTGACCCATGAAAAGAATCGCGAATCTCTCTGAGAATAATTTACAAATCACAAAGTAGTTTCTCAAGAAAATTATTTCTAGATTTTATGTGAGGATATTTCCATTTTCACCATACGCTTCAATGTGCTCTGAAATAAACCATTGAAGTTGAAAAAAAAACAGTGATAGCAAACTGATTCAATGGAAAGAACAATGTTACACTGTGAGACGAATTGATACATATAAAGCAGTTTCTTAGACAGTTTCTTTCTACTTTTTTTCCTGAGGATGTTTCCTTTGTCACCATAAGCCTCAATGCACTCCTAAAGATCCCTTTGCAGATTACAGGAAAACAGTATTAGCAAGCTGCTCCATGAAAAGAAATGTGTAACTCCGTGAAATGAATTCACACATCACAAAGAAGTTTCTCAGAAAGCTTCTTTCTAGTTTTTATCTGAGGATGTTTCCTTTTTCACTATAAGCCTCATTACAGTCCCAAATGTCCGTTTGCAGATTCCATGAAAACAGTGTTAGCAAACTGCTCCATGAAAAGAAAGGTGCAGCTCTGTTAGATGAATTCACACATCACAAACAACTTTCTCAGAAAGCTTTTTTCTAGTTTTTATCTAAGGATGTTTCCTTTTTCACCATTGGCTTCAATGAGATCCAAAAAATCCTTCCTCAGATTCACCAAAAACAGTGCTACCAAACTGATCCATGAAAGGAATCATGTAACTCTGTGAGAAGTATTGACAAAGCACAAAGCAGTTTCTCAGAAAGTTTCTTTCTAGTTTTTATATGAAGATATTTCCTTTCTCTCCATAAGCTTCAATGTGCCTCAAAATATCAGATTGCAGATTCCAAGAAAACAGTCTAACCAAATGATTCAGTGCCAAGAGCAGTGTAATTCTGTGAGATGAATTCACACATCACAAAACAGTTTCTCAGAAAGTTTCTTTCTACTTTTTATCTGAGATTATTTTTTTTTCACCATAGGCTTCAGTTCAATCCAAAATATGCCTTCTCAGATACCTCAAAGACAGTGCTACCAAACTGCTCCATGAAAAGAGTCATGAAACTCTGTGAGATGAATTCACACATCATAAAGCCGTTTCTCAAGAAGCATCTATCTAGTTTTTGTCTGAGGATATTTCTTTTTTCACCTTTTGCCTCAAAGCACTCGCGAACATCCCTTTGCAGATTCCAGGAAAATATTGTTAGTAAACTGCTCCATCAAAAAAAGGTGTAAATCTGTGTGATGAATTCACACATCACAGAGCAGTTTCTCTCAAAGTTTCTTTTTGATTTTTTTCTGAGGAGATTTCCGTCATCACCATAGGCTTCAAAGCACTCCCAAATATCCTATTGCAGATTCCAGGAAAACAGTGTTAGCAAACTGCTCAATGAAAGCAACGGTCTAATAGTTTTAAATGATTTCAAATATCACAAAACTTTCTCAGAAAGTTTCTTCCTAGTTTTTATTTGAGAATATTTCCTTTTTCACTATAGGCTTCAATGTGCTCCGGAATGTCCCATTGCAGATTTCATGAAAACAGTGTTTGCAAGCTGCTCCATGAAAGGAAAGGTGTAACTCTCAGAGATGAATTCACATATCACAAAGAACTTTCTCAGAAAGCTTCTTTCCAGTTTTTATATGAGGATATTGCTTTGTCACTGTAGGCTTCAGTGTGATCCAAAATATCTCTTCTCAGATTCCCCAAAAACAGTGTTACCAAACTAAACCATGAAAAGGATCGTTTAACTCTGTGCGAGGAATTAAAACGTCACAAAGCAGTTTCTCAGAAATCTTCCTCCTGGTTTTTATATGACGATATTTCCTTTGTCACCATAAGGTCCAATGCTCTCTGAAATATCCCATTGCAGATTCCAAGAAAACAGCTTTAGCCTACTGCTCAATGAAAAGAACAGTGTAACTCTGTGAGTTGAATTCACACATCACAAATCAATTTCTCAGAAAATTTCTTTTTGTTTTTTATCTGAGGATATTTCCTTTGTCACCATAGGCTTCATTTTGATCACAAATATCCTTTTGCAGATTGCACAAAAGCAGTGCTAGCAAACTGCTTAATGAAAAGAACAATGTAACTCTGTGAGATGAATTCACACGTCTCAAAGAACATTCTCCAAATGCTTCTTTGTAGTTTTTACCTGTGGATATTTCCTTTGCCACCATAGGCTTAAATGTGATCCAAAATATCCCTTCTCAGATTCCCTAAAAATGATGCTACCCAACTGATTCATGAGAAGAATCGTGTAACATGGTGAGTTGAACTAGCACATCACAAAGTGGTGTCTCAGAAAGCTTATTTCCTCTGTGAATATAGGCTTCAAAGCACTACCAAAACTTCCTTTTCAGATTCTCCCAAACCAGTGTGAGCAAACTGCTCATTGAAAAGAATGGTGTAACATTGTAAGATGAATTCACCCATCACAAAACAGTTTTTCAGAAAGATTCTTCTTCCTAGTTTTTATCTGAGGATATTTACTTTTTCACTATAGGCCTCAATTCACTCCCAAATATCCCTGAGCAGATTAAATGAAACCAATGTTAGCAAACTGATGCATTAAAAGAAAGTTGTAAATCTGTAAGATGAATTCACACATCACAAAGAACTTTCTCAGAAAGCTTCTTTCTAATTTTTATCTGAAGATATTTCCTTTGTCACCTTAGACTTCAATGCAATCCAAAATATCCATTCTCAGAATCTCCAAAAACAGTTCTACCAAAATGTTCCATGAAAAGATTGGTGTAACTCTGGGAGATGTACTCCAACATTACAAAGCAGTCACTCAGAAAGATTCTTTGTAGTTTATATCTGAGGATATTTCCTTTTTCACTGGAGGCCTCAATGCGCTTATAAATATCACTTCGTAGATTCCAGAGAAACAGTGTTTGCAAGCTGCTCCATGAAAATAAAGGTGTAACTCTGTGGGATGAATTAGCACATCAGAAAATACTTTCTCAGAAAGCTTCTTTCTAGTTTTTATCTGAAGTTATTTCCTTTCTCACCATAGGCTTCAATATGATACAATATATCCCTTCTCATACTCCCCAAAAACACTGCTACCAAAATGGTGATTGAAAGGGATCATGTAACATTTTGAGATGAATTAGCTCATCACACAGCCATGTCTCAGAACAATTCTTTATAGTTTTTATATGAGGATATTTCCTTTGTCACCGTAAGCTTCAATGCACTCCAAGAAAAGTGTTTGCAAACTGCTCAATGAAAAGAACAGTGTAAGGCTGTGAGATGAATTCACATATCAGAAAGCATTTTCTCAGAAAGCTTCTTTCTAGTTTTTATCTGAGGATATTTCATTTTTCCCCTTAGGCCTCAATGCACTCCCAAATATCCCTTTGCAGAACCCAGTTAAACAGTGTTAGCAAACTACTCTATGAAAAGAAAGGTGTAACTCTTCGAGATGAGTTAGCACATCATAAAGAACTCTTTTGGAAATATTATTTCCAGTTTTTACTTGAAGATAATTCTTTTGTCACCATAGGCTTCAATGCAATCCAAAATATTCCTTCTCAGATTACCTAAAACAGTGCTACCAAACTGATACATGAAAAGAATCATGTAACCCTCTTAGTGAATTAGCACATCACAAATTGGTTTCTCCGTAAGCTTTTTTCTAGTTCTTATATGATGGTATTTCCTTTGTCACCAAAAGCTTCAATGCACTATGAAACATACCATAGAAAATTCCAAAAAAAACTGTGTTAACAAACTGCTCAATGAAAACAACAATGCAACTCTGTGAGATGGATTCCCTTATCACAAAGCAGTTTCTCATAAAACTTGTTTTTGATTTTTTAGCTGAGGATATTTCCTTTGTCATAATAGGCTTCAGTGCAATCCCAAATATCCTATTGCAGATTCCACAAAAACAGTGTGAGCAAACTTCTCAATAGAAAGAATGGTGTATCTCTGTGATATGAATTCACACATCATGAAGGGGTTTCACAGAAAGACTCTTTCAAATTTTTATCTGAGGATATTATCTTTTTCACTATAGTCCTCAATGTGCTCCCAAGTATCCCTTTTCAAATTCAATGTAAACAGTGTTAGCAAAATGTTCCATGAAAAGAAAGGTGTAACTCTGTGAGATGAATTCACACATCACAAAGAACTTTCACAGAAAGCTACTTTCTAGGCGATATCTGATGGTATTTCCTTTGTCAACTTATGGTTCAATGCAGTCCAGAATATCCCTTCTCAGATTCCCCAAAATCAGTGCTAGCAAACTGCTCCGTGAAAAGAATGGTGTAACTCTGTGAGATGAATTCACACATCACAAAATTGTTTCTCGGAAAGTTTATTTCTAGTTTTAATCTGAGGATATTTTCTAGGCCTCAATGTGCTCCCAAATATTCCTTTGCAGATTCCACGAAAGCACTATTAGCAAACTTCTCCATGAAAAGGAAGATGTAACTCTCTGAGATGAATTCACACATCACAAAAACCTTTCTCAGAAAGCTTCTTTCTAGTTTTTATCTGAGCATATTTCCTTTGTCACCATAGGCTTCAAGGTGATGAAAACTATCCCTTCTCAGATTCCCAAAAAACAGTACTACCAAACTCATCCATGAAAAGAATCGTGTAACTCTGAGATGAATTAACATATCATAAAATGGTTTCTCAATATGCTTCTTTCTAGTTTTTATATGAGGATGTTTCCTTTGTCACCGTAAGATTCAATGTGCTTGGAAATATCCCTTTGCAGAATCCAATAAAAGAGTGTTAGCAAAGTGATAAATGAAAAGAACAACATAAGTCTGTAAGATAAATTCACACATCACGAAGCAGTTTCTCAGAAAGCTTCTTTTTGGTTTTTATCTGAGAATATTTCCTTTTTCAATATAGGCTTCAATGCTCTCCCAAATACCCCTTTGGAGTTTCCATGAAAACAGTGTTAGCAAACTGCTCATTGAAGAGAACCTTGAAACTATGTGAGATGAATTCAGACATCACAAAGCTTCTTTTTGCTTTTTATCTGAGGATATTTCCTTTTTCACCATAGGCCTCAAATTTCTCCCATATATGCCTTTGCAGATTCCATGAAAACAGTGTTAACAAACTACTGTATGAAAAGAATTGTGTAACTCTGTTGGATGAATTCACACAACGCAAAGCAGTTTCTCAAAACGTTTCTTTCTAGGTTTTATCTGTGGAGCCTTCCTTTATCGAGGTAGGCCTCAGTGTGCTCCCAAATATCCCCTTGCAGTTTCCACGAAAACTGAGTTGGCAAACTCCTCAATGAAAAAAAAGCTGTAACTCTATGAGATCACTTCACACAACACAAAGAACTTTCTCAGAAAGCTTCCTTCTAGTTTTTATCTGAGGATATTTCCTTTGTCTCCATAGGCTTCAATGCAATCCAAAATATCCCTTCTCAGATTCCCCCAAAACAGTGATACCAAACTGCTCCATGAAAAGAATACTGTAACTCTGTGAAATGAATTCACACATCACAAAGCATTTCCTCAGAAACCTTCTCTCTAGTTTTTACATGAGGGTATTTCTTTTGTCACCCTATGTTTCATTGTGCTCTGAAATGTCTCACTGCATATTCCAAGAAAACACTGTTAGTAAACTTCTCAACGAAAAGAACAGTGTAAATCTGTGAGATCAATTGACACATTAAAAAGCAATCTCTCCGAAAGCTTCTTTTTGATTTTTATCTGAGGATATTTCCTTTTTCACCATGGGCTTCAATGCACTCTCAAATATCCCTCTGTTATTCCACAAAGACAGTGCTAGCAAACTGCTCCAAGAAAACAAAGTTGAACCTCTGTGAGTTGAATTCATGCATCACAAATAAATATCTCAGATAGCTTCTTTCTGGTTTTTATCTGAGAATGTTTTCTTTGTGACCATAAGTTTCAATGCACTCTGAAATAGCCTATTTGCAGATTCTAAGAAAACAGTTTCAGCAAACTGCTCAATGAGAAGAACAGTGTCACTCTGGGAGATGAATTCACACATCATGAAACAGTTTCTTATAAAGTTTCCTTCTAGTTTTTATCTGAGGATATTTCCTATGTCACCATAGGCTTCAATGTGCTAAAAAAAAATCCTATTGCATATTCCATGAAAACAGTGTTTTCAAACTGCTCTTTGAAAAGAACAGTGTGACTCTGTGAGATGAATTCACACATCAAAAGCAGTTTCCCAAAAAGCATCTTTTTTGTTTTTATCTGAGGATATTTCTTTGTCACCATAGGTTTCAATGTGCTCCCAAATATCTTATTGCAGATTCCAAGAAACCAGTGTTAGTAAAATGCTCAATGAAAATAACCAGTATAACTCTGTGATATCAGTTCACACATCCCAAAGCAATCTCTCAGAAAGCTTCTTTTTAGTTTATTATCTGAGGATATTTCCTTTGTCACCAAAGCATTCAATGTGCTCCCAAATATCCTGTTATTTGGATTCCACGAAAACAGGGTTATCAAACTGCTTCAATGTAAAGAACAGTGTAAGTCTATTAAGTGAATTCACACATCACCAAGAACTTTCTCAGAAAGCTTCTTTATAGTTTTTATCTGAGGATATTTACTTTGTCACTATAGACTTCAATGTGATCCCAAATATCCGTTCTCAGACTTCCCAAAAACAGTGCAACCAAACTCCTAAATGAAAAGACTCATGTAACTCTTTCAGATAACTTAACTCATCACAAAGTGGTTTCTCAGAAAGCTTCTTTCTACTTTTCATATGAGGATATTTCCTTTGTCAGCATAAACTTCTGTGCACTCCAAAATATCTGATTGCAGATTCCAAGAAAACAGTGTTACCAAACTGCTAAATGAGAAGAACAGTGTAAGTCTGTGAGATGAATTCAAACATCAAAAGGAAGTATCACAGAAAGCTTCCTTTTGCTTTTTATCTGAGGATGTTTCCTTTTTCACCAGAGGCTTCAATGCCCTTCCAAATATCCTATTGCAGATTCCACGAAAACAGTGTTATCAAACAGCTCAATGAAAAGAACAGTGTAACTCTGTGTAGTGAATTCACATATCACAGAGCAGTTTCTCAGAAAGCTTCTTTCTCGTTTTCATCTGAGGATATTTCCTTTTTCACGACAGGCCTCAATGTGCTCCAAAATATCCTATTGCAGATTCCATGAAAAGAGTGTTAGCATACTACTCAATGAAAATAACGGGGTAACTCTGTGAGACGAATTCACACATCACAAATCAGATTCTCAGAAAGCTTCCATTCGGGTTTTATCTGAGGATATTTCCTTTGTCATCATAGAATTCAATGCACTCCCAATTATCCTATTACAGATTCCATGAAGCCAGTGTTATCAGACTGCCCAATGAAACGTACGGTGTAACTCTGTGAGATGAATTCACACATCACAAAGCAGCTTCTCAGAAAATTTCTTTCTAGTTTTTATCTGAGGATATGCCCTTTTTCACTATAGTCCTCAAAGTGCTCTCAAATATCCCTTTGCATATTCCATGAACACAGTGTTAGCAAACTGCTACATGGAAAGAATGGTGTACCTTGGTGAGATGAATTCACACAGCACAAAGAAGTTTCATAAAAAGCTTCTTTCTAGTTTTTTTTTGTAAGATATTTCCTTTGTCACCGTAGGCTTTAAGGTGATTCAAAATATCCCTTCTTAGATTCCCCCAAAACAGTACTACCAAACTTCTCCAAGAAAACAGTGGTGTAACTCTGTGAGATGAACTCACACATCACAAATGTGTTCCTCTGAAACTTTCTTTCTAGTTTTTGTCTGAGGATATTTCCTTTGTCAAAATAAGCTTCAATGTGCTCTGAAATATCCCATTGCAGATTCCAAGAAACACAGTGGTAGCAAACTGCTCAATCAAAACAACGGTGTAACTCTGTGAGATGAATTCAAACATCACTAAGCAGTTTCTCAGAAAGCTATTTTCTAGTTATTATTTGAAGATATTTCATTTTTCACCATAGGCTTCAAAGCACTCCAAAGTATCCTATTGCAGATTCCATGAAAAGAGTGTTAGCATACTGCTCAATGAAAAGAACGGTGTAATTCTGTGAGATGAATTCACACATCACAAAGCAGATTCTCAGAAAGGTTCTTTTCGGTTTTTATCTGAGGATATTTCCTTTGGCACCATAGGCTTAAATGTGCTCCCAAGTATCCTATTACAGATTCCATGAAAGCAGTGTTATCAGACAGCCCAATGAAAAGTATGGTGTAACTCTGTGAGATGAATTCACACATCACAAAGCAGTTTCTCAGACATTTTCTTTCTAGTTTTTATCTGAGGATATTTCCTTATTCACTATAGTCCTCAATGTGCTCCCAAATATCCCTTTGCAGATTCCAAGAAAACAGTATTAGCAAACTGCTACATGAAAAGAATGGTGTACCTCAGTGAGATGAATTCACACATCACAAACAAGTTTCTTAGAAAGCTTCTTTCTGGTTTTTTTTTTTCTGAAGATATTTCCTTTGTCACCATAGGCTTTAGGGTGATTCAAAATATCCTTGCTCAGATTCCCCAAAAACAGTGCTACCAAACTTCTCCAAGAAAACAGTGGTGTAACTCTGTGAGATGAACTCACAAATCACAAAGATGTTCTTTAGAAGCATTCTTTTTGTTTTTGTCTGAAGATATTCCCTTTGTCAAAATAAGCTTCAATGCACTCCAAAATATCGCATTGTAGATTCCGAGAAAAGAGTATTAGCAAACTCCTCAATGAAAAAAACATTTTAACTCTGAGAGATGAATTCACACATCACAAAGCAGTTTCTCAGAAAGCTTCTTTCTAGTTTTTACCTGAGAATATTCCCTTTTCACCATAGGTCTCAAGGCGCTCCCCAATATCCCTTTGCAGATTTCATGAAAATAGTGTTAGCAAGTGCTCCGTGGAAAGAAACTTGTAACTTTGTGAGATGAATTCACACATCAAAAGCAGTTTCTCAGAAATTTTTCCTAGTTTTTCTCTGAGGATATTTCCTTTCTCACCATAAGCTTCAATGCACTGTGAAATATCCCTTTACGGATTCCAAGAAAACAGTGTTAGCAAACTGCCTTATGAAAAGAACAATGTAACTCTCTGAGATGTATTCACACATCACAAAGCAGTTTCTCAGAAAGCTTCTTTCTAGTTATTATCTGAATGTATTTCCTTTGTCACCATAAGCTACAATGCGCTCTGAAATATCCAATTGCAGATTCCAAGAAAACAGAATTAGCAAACTGCTCAATGAAAAGAACAGTGTAACTCTGTGAGTAGAATTCACATATCACCAAGTAACTTCTCAGAAAGCTGCTTTCTAATGTTTATCTGAGAATATTTGCCTTTTCACTATAGGCCTCAATAAACTCCCAATATCCCTTTGCAGATTCCGTGAACACGATGTTAGCAAGAAACTACATTATCTAAAGGTGTAACTCCATGAGATAAATTCACACACCACAAAGAAGTTTATCAGAAAGCCTCTTTCTAGTTTTTATCTGAGGATTTTTGCTTTTCACCATAGGCTTCCATGTGATCCAAAATATTACTTCTCAGAATCCCGAATATCAATGCCACCAATTAATCCATGAAAGGAATCATCTAACTCTGTGAATGAATTAACACATCATAAGCCAGTTTTTCAGATAACTCTTTCTCGTTTTAATCTGAGAATGTTTCCTTTTCCACCATAGGCCTCAATAGGCTCACAAATATCCCTTTGTATATTCCACAAAAGCAGTGTTAGCAAACTGCTCCATGAAAAGAAAGGTGTAACATTTTGAGGTGAATTTACACATCACAAAAAAAATTCTCAGAGCGCTTCTTTCTAGCTTTTATCTGAGGATAATTCCTTTGTCACCAAGGGCTTCAATGCAATCCAAAATATCCCTTCTCAGATTCCCCAAAAACAGTGCTACCAAACTGCTCTAAGAAAAGAATACTGTAACTCTGTGAGATGAATTCACATATCACAAAGTAGTTTCTCAGAGAGCTTCTTTCTAGTTTTTATGTGAGGATATTTTCTTTTTCACTATAGGCCTCAATGTGCTCCCAAATATCCTTTTTTAGATTCCATGAAAACAGTGATGGCAAAGTGGTCCAAAAAAGAAAGGTGTAACTCTGTGAGGGGAACTAACAGAGTTTTTAGGTGAGGACATTCCCTTTGTCACAACAGGATTCAATGCGATCCAAAGTAGCCCTTCTCAGATTCCCCAGAAACATTGCTATTAAAGTGCTCCATGAAAAGACTCGTGTAATTCTGTGGGATGAGTTAACACATCACAAAGTGGTTTCTCAGAAAGCTTATTTCTGGTTCTTATATATTATTTGATTTGTCACCATAAGCTTGAATGTGCTCTCAAATATCCCATTGCAGATTCCAAGAAAACAGTGTTAGCAAACTGCTCGATGAAAAGAACAGTGTAACTCAGTGAGATGAATTCACACATCACAAAGGAGTTTTTCAGAAAGCTTCTTTCTAGTCTTTATATACAGATATTTCTTTTTAAACCATATGCTTCAATGTGCTCCCAAATATTCCTTATCAGACAACACAAAAACAGTGATGCCAAAGTGCTCCCTCTAGAGTAACGTTTAGCTGTATGAGATGAATTCACGACTCACAAAGGATTTTCTCTGAAGGCTTCTCTCCAATTTTAACCTGGAGAATTTTATTCTTTCACCTTAGAACTCTATGTGCTCCCAAATTACAGATTCTACAAAAAACAGTGTTACCAAAGTGCTCAATGAAAAGAAAGATTTAACCCTTTGAGATGAATTCACCCATCACAAAACAGTCTCTCAGAAAGCTTCTTTCTAATTTTTATCTGAGGATATATCCTTTTCCACCATAGGCTTCTCTGTGTTTCGAATATCCCTTTGTAGATTCCACAAAAACAGGGTTAACAAAATGCTCAATGAAAAGAATGCTTTACCTCTGGGAGATGAATTCACCCATCACAAAGAAATTTCTCAGAAGGCTCCTTTGTACCTTTCATCTGTGCAGCATGTTTACTTTCCCACCATCAGCCTCAATCCGTTCCCAAATATCCCTTCTCAGACACCACAAAAACAGTGACTCCAAACCGGTCAACTAAAAAGAATGATTTATCTCTATGAACTCAATGCACACATCACAAAACAATTTCTCAAAAACCTTCCCTCCAGTTTTTATTTGAAGATATTTCTTTTTTCACCATCAGCCTCTATAAGCTCCCGAATATCCCTTTGCAGATTCCCCAAAAACAGTGCTATCATCTGCTCAATGAAAAGAAAGGTGTAGCTCTGTGAGATGAATTCACCCATCACAAAGAAGTTTCTCATAATTTTTCTTTCTAGTTTTTATCTGAGGATGTTTCTTTTTTCACCATAGGCCTCAAGGTGCTCCCAAATATCCCTTTGCAAATCCAGGAAAGCAGTTTTAGCAAACTGATCCATGGAAAGGATCACGTGAATATGTGAGATGAATTAACGCATCACAAAGCAGTTTCTCAGAGAGCTTCTTTCTATTTTATATAGGAGGATATTTCCTTTATCCACCATAAGCTTCAATGCACTCCAAATATCCCTTGCAAATTCCAAGAAAACAGTGTTAGCAAACTGCTTAATGAAAAGAACAGTGTAGCTCTGTGAGATGATTTACACATCAGAAAGCAGTTTCTGAGAAAGGTTCTTTCTAGTTTTTATGTGAGGATATTTCCTTTTTCACCATAGGTCTCAAAGCTTTCACAGATATCCCTTTACGAAACCAAAAAAAGTGTTAGGAAACTGCTACATGAAAAGGAAGGTGCAAGTCTCTGAAATGAATTCACACATCACGAAGAACTTTCTCAGAAAACTTCTTTCTAGTTTTTATCTGAGGATATTTCCTTTTTCACCATTTGCCTTAATGTGCTCATGAATATCCCTTTGGAGAATTCCAGGAAAAGTTTTAGCTCATTGCTCCACAAAAAGAAAAGTGTAAATCTGTGATTTGAATTCAAACATCACAAAGCAGTTTCTCAGGAAGTTTCTTTTTACTTTTTGTCGGAGGGTATTTCCTTTGTCACCATAGGCTTCAGTGCTCTCCCAAATTTCCTATTGCAGATTCCACGAAAACAGTGTTATCAAACTGCTCAATGAAAACAACAGTGTAACTCTCTGAAATAAATTTACACATCATGAAGTAATTTTTCAGAAATCTTCCTTTTAGTTTTTAATTGAGGATATTTCCTTTGTCACGATATGCTTCAATGTGACCCAAATTACCCCTTCTCAGATTTCCCAAAAACAGTGCTACCAAACTGTTACATGAAAAGAATGGTGTAACTCTGTGAGATGAATTCACATATCACAAAGATGTTTCCAGAAAACTTCTTTCCAGTTTTTATCTAGGTACATTTCCTTTTTCACCGTATTCACCAATGCACTCTCCAATATCCCATACCAGATTAATCAAAAAAAGTGTTAGCAAACTTCTCAATGAAAAGAATGGTGTACAAACAAATATACAAGAAAAAAAACAAACAACCCCATCAAAAAGTGGGCAAAGGGTATGAACAGACATTTCTCAAAAGAAGACATTCATACAGCCAACAGACACATGAAAAAATGCTCATCACTCGCCATCAGAGAAATGCAAATCAAAATCACAATGAGATACCATCTCACACCAGTTAGAATGGGAGTCATTAAAAGTCAGAAACAACAGGTGTTGGAGAGGATGTGGAGAAATAGGAACACTTTTACACTGTTGGTGGGATTGTAAACTAGTTCACCATTATGGAAAACAGTATGGCAATTCCTCAAGGATCTAGAACTAGATGTACCATATGACCCAGCCATCCCACTACTGGGCATATACCCAAAGGATTATAAATCATGCTGCTATAAAGACACATGCACACATATGTTTATTGCGGCACTATTCACAATAGCAAAGACTTGGAATCAACCCAAATGTCCATCTGTGACAGACTGGATAAGAAAATGTGGCACATATACACCATGGAATGCTATGCAGCCATAAAAAGGGATGAGTTTGCATCCTTTGTAGGGACATGGATGCAGCTGGAAACCATCATTCTTAGCAAACTATCAAGAAGAGAAAACAAACACGCATGTTCTCACTCATAGGTGGGAACTGAACAATGAGATCACTTGGACTCGGGAGGGAAACACCATACATTGGGCCTATCATGGGGAGGGGGAGGAGGGAGGGATTGCATTGGGAGTTATACCTGAATAAATGATGAATTGATGGGTGCTGACGAGTTATGGGTGCAGCACACCAACATGACACAAGTATACATGTGTAACAACCTGCACATTATGCACATGTACCCTAGAACTTAAAGCATAATAATAATTTTTTAAAAACTTAAAAGAAAGTATTGTTGTGGCCGGGCGCCATAGGCTTCAATGTGATCTAAATATACTTTCAGATTGACCAAAATGTATGCTAACAAACTGTGTCATGAAAACAATCGTGCAACTCATTTCCTTTGTCACCATAGGCTTCCATGCACTCTCAAATACCCTATTGCAGATTCCACGAAAAAAGTGTTAACCAACTGCTCAATGAAAAGAGCGGTGTAACTCTTTCAGGTGAAATCACATATCACAAAGCAGTTTCTCAGAAAGGTTCCTTCTAGTTTTTATCTGAGGATACTTCCTTCTTCACTATAGGTCTCAATGCGTTCCCAAATATCCCTTTGCAGATTCCAGTGAAACAGTGTTAGAAAACTGCTCCATGAGAAGAAAGGTGTAACACTGTGAGGTGAATTCACAAATCACAAAGCAGTTTCTCAGAAAGTTTCTTTCTAGTTTTTGTCTTAGGATATTTCCTTTGTCACCGTAGGCTTCAATGAGATGTAAATATACCTCTCAGATTGACCAAAATGTGTGCTAACAAACTGCATCATGAAAACAATCGTGTAACTCTGTGAGATGAATTCACAAACCACAAAGCAGGTTCTCAGAAAATTTTCTTCTAGTTTTTGTCTGAGGATATTTACTTTGTCACCATAAGCTTTAATGTGCTCTGAAATATCCCATAGCAGATTCCAAGAAAACAGTATTTGTAAACTGTTCAATGAACAGAACAGTGCAATACAGAGAGATGAAATCACACATCACAAAGCAGTTTCTCAGAAAGCTTCTTTTTTTTAATCTGAGGATATTTCCTTTGTCACCATCAGCTTCAGTGCACTCACAAATATGCTATTGCAGTTTCCAAAAAAAATCAGTGTCATCAAACTACTCAATGAAAAGAATGATGTAACTCTGTGAGATGAAATTACACATCACAAAGCTGTTTCTCAGAAAGGTTCCTTCTAGATTTTATCTGAGGATACTTCCTTCTTCACCATATGCCTCAATGCGTTCCCAAATATCCCTTTGCAGATACCAGGAAAGCAGTGTTAGAAAACTACTAAATGAAAAGAAAGGGTTAAATTGGTCACATGAATTCACACAACACAAGGAACTTTCTCAGAAGCATCTTTCTACCTTTTTATCAGAAGATATTTCCTTTGTCACCACAGGCCTCAATGTGATCCAAAATATCCCTTCTCAGATTCCCCAAAAACCCTGATACCAAACGGCTCCATGAAATGAGCACTGTATCTCTGTGAGATGAATTCACACATCACATAGCAGTTTCTCATAAAGTTTCCCTCTAGGTTTTAACTGAGAATAATTCTTTTTTCACTGTAGGCCTCAATGCGGTCC
>NW_022680953.1:0-59099 GCF_009764315.1 Trachypithecus francoisi | reverse complement strand
CCTCAGCCTCCATGGATCATGGAGAGAACTTTTCACCATTCTGCATTATTTTGTTTGCTGCCTGGCGTCTCCTTAGGAGCCACCTGGGTTCTGGCCCCAAATGCTCCAGCCCAGCCCAGGGGAACCTGGGAGGTGCTCAATCCATAATGCTGGCTGCTCCCTGGGCAGAAGAGCCCTTGGTGGCTCTGTCAGCCCACCTGGGTGACCCTGGCCTCTGCCCTGGGGAAGCTCTCATCCCTCTGGATTGCCCATCTCCCCTAGGACCCCTGTAGCCCCGGAAATGCCTTGCTTAACACTGAATAGTTCTCTAAACACCACATGCCTTGAGTCCGTATCGCTCTCTAAACATCATGTGGGGACCTCTTGCCCTTCTCCTTCATGACCTGTAGGGCAGGGCCAAGAGGAGGAAGCAGACTCAGAACACACAAAAGACTCCCTGCTCCAAACGGCAGTCATCCCACCATCAGCACTTCTGGAAGGAAAGGAGGAAGGTTTCCTTCTGTAGAAAGCTCCTTTTTTGCCTTGTTTCTGAAAGCTGGGAGGGTCAGCAGAGCCCAGTGCACCTGTGGTGCCTGAGTCACTGTCTGTGCCCAGGATATGTGTCTGACCACAGCCCCCACCCCCAACCTGGGCTCAATGTTCCCTCCAGCTGGAGTCCTGGGCTCCTGACATGGCCTGGCCTGTTTGTCCTGCCCTGGCCTAGTATGGGAGGGCCTTATCTTGTATCCCCTCGGGTTCTTAGCCTTGACTTCCTCAATGTCTAGGAGTAAGCACGCCCAGTCCCTCACCCGTAGGGGGAATTCCTCTGTAAACCCTGCGAGACAGAAACAGACAAAATGCTTTAGTGAGACAGGACACAGGGCAACTCAGGGAGGATCAGAGCCTGAGGGTTCTGGAAGTCTCCAGCCTTTTTTGGGTCCCAGGGAGAGGCAGACCACTCCCTAACAATTGAAAGTGTGAAGGAGCACTCAGGGTTGTGCACTCTGACCTGGACCTATTCCTTTTTTCAGGTCACCAGGACACGTCCCTACCCCTGAGCTAGGGGTGGCCCAGGTCCTGGTATTAGGTTTTCTCCTAGAAAGGCGATGCTTGCATGGATGGGCAAAATGCTGGCAACCAGGCCTGGTGTCCTCTGGGTGGGGACAGGGTGCCACCCACCTGCTGAGAGGTAGACGGTGCCAGGTCACGGCCATGGGTGCCTGTCTCCTGGCTCTGTAGAGAGCAGTCACGGGGCCACTCCCTCCCCATGTTACTTTTTGCCGTTCTTATATTTTGGCCAGTCTCCAAGCATCTTCAGCCACTTGTCAATGGTTTTATTTCCTGACCTCCTTGCTATCAAATGAGCCAGGATGGAGTTAGCGGAGGTGTCTGGCCTCTGGCAGCAGCCTATGGATGCTGGGTCCTGGGCTCTAGGAACTGGAAGGAGCCAGAAAAGGGCAAACCCTGGGAGGCTGAGACCCTCTGATAGAACGGGCACCGGCTGCCTGGACTCCTGATAGCAGGACTCAGCATCTTCAGACCACAAAAAGCTTGAGTTACGGTTGTTTCCAAGCCTTCAGCTGGGATCCTGGAATAAGAAGGCAGTAAGGCAGTGACTTCTGAGCAAGACTGTGTTCTTGGTTTGGGTTTTGATTGAACCACCACGGAGACAGAATCTTAGGTTCAGGTGGAGCAGGAACTGCCATTTCTCCCAGTGACAGTGTCACTCCCAGTCACCACCACCTCGGCCCACAGGCCACCCCCTCTGCCTCGCCCACCAGCCCTGGTTCCCTATCCCTGGGGCAGCCTCCAATGCAGTAGGCACAGGCTCTTATCTTCACCTCCAGGGCACTGACAGGAGCCAGCTTCCTCTCACTGTAAGGCAACTCGGACAGAGCTGAGGACATGCCCGGGCAGGAACCGTCTCCCTCCCTGAGAGGGCCCCAGCCCCTCCCATCCACCCTAAGTCTCAGCCCAGAGGAAGGCACACGGAAGGAAGGCAAGGCCTCCCTGCGGAGCTGGGCACATGGTCCCCATGAGAACCCTGGAAAAGAAGGAGTGCGAGGCTGGCCTGGTGGGGGCCACTCGGGGCCCGTGAGGGGCCTCAGGCTGCACAATGGGAATGCCCCTCCTGGGCTGGAGGCAGCACCTTCTGTGGGAGCTGAGAAAGTCCAGTCCTGAGACAGGATGGGTGCCACCTAGGGTGGGTGGCTGAGCCCTGACTAACAGCAGTACCTTGGGAGTGACCACATCACCTACCAGAGTCCAGGGAGCCTGGCCTGAGAGCTGCCCAGTGCCCAGAAGATGCACCTGGAGCCCGTCCCACCCGACACTCCCCACAGGCCTTGCAGGGTCTGACCTCCCAGTGTGCACCTGTCTCTCCCTGCAAGCCTGGCCGTTGACTCAGGCTGTTGCCCATCTTCCCCCATGCTGCCTAGCCCAGAGACCATGACCCTCTCTCCAGCCACCCTGGCCTTCCTGTGACCCTCTTCCTGTCACCGCCTAGGCATGAGACCCCCAGGTGTCTCACTGGGCTTCCCAGCCTGCTGGGGAGAAGCCTGGGTTCACAAGGGTGACCAAGAGCCCTGCCGACAGTGGGGATGGCCCCACCACCCTGCCTCCAACCAAAGCTGGCTCTCAGGGCAGTCAGCCTTCATCCCTCAGCTTCCTTCCAGCCACTGCAGCAGCCAGGACATGGGGTGCCTGGCTGTCCTACCTGCACCGACTCAGCACCCCCATCTACCCTGCACAGTGCTGACTGAGCCAGCGGGAACCAGAGTCTCTGGAGGGCCACGCAGAGCCTTGGGGACTGACCAAGTCCCCCCACTGAGGGGTCCCAGGTGTGCCACTGTTCTCTGCCCGCCGCATCTGTCATCCTCCCAAGGCTGTCAGCTCCACCCTGGGCTGGCTTGGTTCAGGTGCATCCCAGAAGTGGCAGGTCTCACGGGCTCACCCCACCCCTCTTCCCCAGACTCCTCCCTCTCTCAATCCTGTGAGTCCTGAGGGGCTGACTCCAGGCTGGGCTCCCCTTACCAGGCCCAGATCCCTTCCCAGCACCACTCCCAGGGCCTTCAGCTGCACACTCGGTTGCTCCCTGGCCTCATTGTGAGATGCCAAGGCCAGGCCCTCCCCTTCTTCCCCAGCGTCCCACGGTCACAGCCATTGATGTCCTCATGCCCCTCCTACAAGTATGCCTCAGCTGGTCCCCTGAGCCCTTGGAGACCTGCTACACAATGGCCCTCCGGCCTGGCCAGGGGCCCCCTAGCCTGTGGCCACCACCCCCAGATCTCACCAGCACAGCCCCCAAGGGGACAGGGCCAGGCCCATAGGCTGTCCCCTCTTCTCCTGCTGATGTGAAGACCTAAGTGCTGAGAGCCCAGGGGTCAGACCCAGCCCCCTCTCTGTCCCACGCACTCTTCTGAGCTCCCTAGATTGGCCTCGAGGCTCTGCTCTAACCCCGACCACTGACTGGACCTGCAGGAGAGGCAGGGAGGAGCTCTGACCCTGGAGAGGAGGTTGGCCAGAGCCAGGGAGACATGTCCTGCCTCAGAGAATCTTTCTAAAAACAAAACCTGTCCCTGAGGTGAGACCGATGTGTCAGGGGACAGAGGACTCACCATACAATTTCGAAGCCATCAGTGAATTTCCAGATGTCAACATGCTCATGCTCCATGTCCACTGTTGACCCAGCTCCGTGTCCCTGTGACCCAGAGGGGGCCAGGGAGAGGGGGGCAAGGTGAGGCGCTTGCGGTCCTGAGGGCGTGGACAGCCTGTCCCTGCCCTGTGATCTTAGGGATCCCAGGAGCCTTTGACCAGGCACAGCAAGGGAGGAGAGCCCCCACCTCTCTTGAGGAGCGGCCCCACCTGTACCTGCTCATACTTTTCAATAATGTCCCCTCACCCATGCACATGCAGGGTATCCATGACCTCATCCGTCACCATCCCACAAGACCAAGTCATCCAATGGTTCGGCTGTACCCGAGTGCTCCAGACAACACCCAACCACTTCTGCCACACCCCTAGACACCCTCTGGCCCGAGGAGCCCCATTCTACCACCCCTTCCAGGTGACAGGGGGCCAGACCCAGTGACCCCACCCCTTCCTCAGTCTCTGGAGTCCTTGCATCCCACCTGGGGTGGGCTCCTTCCTGAGGACTTGAGCACAGGGCAACCTGGAAAGAGAGGCCTATTGTCCTCAAGTGCTCTCAGGTGGATACACACCTGCCCCAGCAGGGCAAACGGCGTCCACCTGTCGAGTGTCAAGGGCTCACGATGAGCCATTCCAGGCACCTGGAGGCAGATGGGGTCAGGACTGGACATCTGTATAAGAACAATCTCCATGAAGATGCCCAGTTTTCTGTAGGAAGCAAGACATCTGGTGACTGCTCTGTCTTACTCCAGTTCTCACGCACTCTGGCCGGGGGAGACGCACTCCCCCAGGACCCCATGTGTCCAGTGAGTCCCACAAGGATCATCAGTGACCACACCTGAAGTCTGAGTTGGTGAGACCTCCTCCCACCTTAAGGCACAGAATTGGACTGAGAACCCCCGCCTTCCCACCACCCACAGGGCCTCCATTTTAGTGCCTCTTCCAGGGCCAGGCTGTGCCCCACTGAAGTCCAGAACCCCAGGGAGATTTGGAATCCAGGGCAGGGATGCCGCAGAGGTCAGGGCTTGAGTCCAGCACAGCACAGGGCAGGGCTGAGAGCACATCCCAGGCTCACGTCTGGGTCCCTGGGCCAGTATCAGCTCCTCTGACCCTGGACAGCTCACTTGTCAAACGGGTGCAGTTGCTGTGAGGATGCAGGAAACAACCGTCTACACAGTCAGTGCAGAATGGGCACCTGGTGAGTGCTCAGGGATGGCCCTCCTCGGCACCTGCCCAGAGGACAGCACTGCTCACCAGGTAGCGACTGTCACAGATCAGCAGGGAGGGAACACAGCAGGTCACACTCACCTGAGTCTGCTGATCCAGCTGTGCCTCTTACTCAGGAAAGCCTCCTCTACACAGAACCAGATACTGCTGTGTGTTTTGTCTCCAAGAGCTGCAGACACAGAGAGGGCAGGCAGGTAGACAGGTGGGGTACTCAGCACCAGTGACATTGTGGAGTCATGGCACCCATTACAGAGGGCCCCTGCCTGGGTCAGCAGGGCCGGAGTCAGCATCCTCCCGTCCCTGAAGTTACAACATACGTGTGTGCAGCGTGTTTGTGCAGGTGAGCGTGCACATGTATGTGAGTGCACTAATGTGTGGATGCATGTGTCACTGCTCTGGCCAGGGCTGGCTGCCCAACTCATGTATGCACCCAGATCCTTGTCACTGTCACCACCCCCACCCCAGGACCCGTAGCTAGCATCAGAACATCTATGTGTCCTCCCCAATCGCAGACCTCCCCATCTGGGGCAGCCCTGGGGATGCAGATGGGGGATGGGTGGCTGACAGTTGAGGGCAGAGGGCAGAGGGCGTGCCCCTTCCTTAGCAGGGGACTCAGCTAGGGTGTAACGTGCTAGGTCTGCATGGCAGGGCCAGATTCCATATACCTCGTTACCTCCTCCTCCCAGTAACCCTCTGGGGTGCCATGACTCCTCCCTGCTATGGACGGAGGAAAGTGATTGATCTGCCGGAGACATGAAACTATATGATCCTTCTTTCCACAATAGACTGGAGAGTCAAAACAGGCAAGAGTAGGTCAAGGTCTTTTAAAAGCCATACCTGAAAGGTTTCCAATAACAGTTGATTTGGTGGTAACTCAGTCACACAAACAACCGCAACAAAAGACACAACTATCAGAGAGTTTCAGGATCGCCTCAAAAACACCATCTAACATTAGGGAGTTCAAAAAGGCATGAAGTTTCAGAAATCAAACTTTATTTAAACGTCATTTGTATAAAATGGTAATTTAGCAGTATGAATAAATCATAGGGCAGAAGACAGATTGGAGACCCTGGGGCACAACTGCTGAGTTTGGAAAATTTGGTGCTGTACCCTTTGAAGCTCCCCTGCCTGGTCCCCGCGCCCCTTGCCTGCCTGTTAAGAAGAGCCTGTTGGCCGGGCGCGGTGGCTCAAGCCTGTAATCCCAGCACTTTGGGAGGCCGAGACGGGCGGATCACGAGGTCAGGAGATCGAGACCATCCTGGCTAACGTGGTGAAACCCCGTCTCTATTAAAAAATACAAAAAACTAGCCGGGCGAGGTGGCGGGCGCCTGTAGTCCCAGCTACTCGGGAGGCTGAGGCAGGAGAATGGCGTGAACCCGGGAGGAGGAGCTTGCAGTGAGCTGAGATCCGGCCACTGCACTCCAGCCCGGGCCACAGAGCGAGACTCCGTCTCAAAAAAAAAAAAAAAAAAAAAGAAGAGCCTGTTAAGAAGAGCAAATCAGGGGCAAATAGCCCAGAAGCCCAGTAGCAGAGAGACCTCCATGCCTGGAGGAGGAGTCCACCTCTGGGAGTAGGAGGAGCTGCTGGAACCCTTCCTCACAGGCTCCTTTTCCTGCTCTCAAGCACCTCCAGCTTGCAGATAGACAGCCCCAGCACCAGCAGAGTGAAAAGGTCCCGATGCAGCAGGGCTGTGGCTCTGGTAAATAAAAGAGGCCTCTCTTTAGTGAGATAGAGGAACTCAGGCTGCACACCCTGGTCTCCGACACCAAGGCTCGCACCATGCCCAGGACTAGGGGCAGCGTGGGAGCTGCTGGCTGGGGCCTTCTCGCAATCTCCTCTCTGCCATGTCTATCTCCAGCTACGCTCTCAGCTCCAGGGCTGAAGCCAGTGGCTACAGCAGGTGGCATGAGGTCTGGCAGCTCCTGGTTTGGCTGGTCCTTCGCTGTACCGGTGCAGGGCCCGGAGGGCTCTGGAGCTACCTCTAGCTGCAGTGCTGCCTCTGGATGGCACCCTCCCCATGCTGTGGGCTCTGGAGCTCCATAGCAGGCACTGGAAGTTCCTCTCTCTCTGCACGTGCGGCAAGAACTGAAAAAGGAGAAAGGGTCACTGACCAGCTTTTCTGTGTCTGAGCCCCAGAGTTCAATCTCTGCTGACCAGACCCCCACTGACCAGACCCTGAGCGGTGGTGCTCAGAGTCCCCTAGCAATAGCCCCTCTCAGTCCACAAACTCCTCCCTCCCCTCATCAGCACCCACAGGTGACTCAGAGTCTTCTCAGGACTGGACCCCAACTCCAGGACACAGGGAGGGGCAGTTGGTCCCAGGCTCCGGGTGCCAAGCTTCATGCTTGCACCACAAGGTCCTCTGGACCATCTCAAAGGAGGCGGTGATGTGGCCTGGCACACCTGGACGCACTGTGTGGGCCTATCCCTGAGCCACACAGCCAGAGGAACAGGAGGATGTTTGTCAACCCAGGTACCCCCCTCTGCTGGGTCTCCCAGGGTCCTTCCCATGGAGGCCAGATCCAGAGACACAGCACAGACACCGCAGGGTGACCGGCCCAGAACCCTTGAGACTAGGCCAGGGATGACACGAGGACTCTCCCCAAACAGCCAGAAGACCCTTTGCTAGTTTCTTGGTACTTCATTTCTCACCAGCTACCCTTCCCCCACCAGGAATCCCCTTCATGCAGAGTCAGTGAGGAGAGGAAGATGGTCACAGAATCCGTGGAAAGAAAGAAAGCAAAAGATGGTTGGGGAGAAGAGTGGGGAGTGTAGCGTTGTAAGGGTCCTACACTATGCAGATTATTTGAGGGTTGGCTGTGATTAATCAAAGGTGTGTCTTGTACACAACCTTTACACAGAGAGAGAGAGAGAGAGTCTTGCTCCGTCACCCAGGCTCAAGTGCAGTAGACCAAACACAGCTCACTACAGCCTTGACTTCCCAGGCTCAAGCCATCCGCCCACCTCAGCCTCCGGAGTAGCTGGCACTGCACGTGTGGGCCCCCATGCCTGGCTGCTTTTGAAATGATTTCTTGCAGAGACGGGATCTTGCTGTGTTATCCAGGCTCGTCTGGACCTCCTGCCCCCAAGCAATCCTCCATCCTCGGCCTCTCAAAGTGTTGGGATTACAGGCATGAGCTACCGCACTCGGCTTACACATGTTTTTAAGAGGCGTAAATACGAAGGTCAGTGTTGCCATGAGGTCAGGCAGGGGTTGGCAAACTATGGCCCACAATCCAGATGCAGCCCCACTCCCGTCGTGGTGAATAAAGGTTTATTGGAGTCACAGTTCCTCCCCTGTGTTCACTTCTTGTCTGTGGCTGCTTTGGGGCTGCAGTGGCGGAGCTGAGTAATTGTTGAGTAGGTGCAACAAAGACCACAGGGTCCACGAAGCCCAAGATGCTTACTACCAGGTCCTTTTCAGAAAAATCTTGCTGAGCCCTGAGAAGAGGGCCAGGTGGCAGCGGAGAGGCCATCGGGGAGGCTGGTACAGTAATCCAGGTGAAAAATGATGGGAGCTCAGATTAAAGCAGTCATGACAAATGGATGGAATCAGGATATGTTTTGGGGGTAGGACCAACAACACATGGATAAAATGGACAGTATTTAGGTATTTAGAGTTTCAGATTTTCTTTCTGCCAAAGGATCCCTCTCAAAAAAAATTATACAAAAGATCAATTTAAAAACTGACCAAAAAAAATGTCAACAAGATTATTTGTGTGATTGAAGCTGGGGTTGAGCCTGGGTACCTTGTGTTTTCAGCACCCCTAATACCCCGGCTGTTCCAGAGGCACCCTACAGAGCCCCTTGGGTTCAGACCAGCAGAACTTGAAACCACAGATCGGAAGGAATAGAAATCTGCGCATCTTTCACACAAGCCGTTAACATTTTAAGCCGCATCTTTGCAGCACACTGACGTGGGGCTACTTCACACACAGCCAGCAAGGGATTGCACCAGTGCTGGGATTTGTGTCCACCCTGTTATAAGAAGGCAGCTGCTTGCGTGAGGCATGGCGGTGAGGAAACAATGCCACCCGGATCTCACCATTGGCTGTGTGGACTGGCTGTACCATGGGCCAGACGCATGTCTTGGGCAGACACTTTTTAGATACCAACTTGCCTGTAGACAAAGATGATGCAGAGGTGGCCTCGGGGAGGGCCTGCGTGATAAGTTGAATTTGTCCTCTGAAATTCCTGTGTTGATGTCCTTAGCCCCAGTGCCTGAGAATGTGATCTTATTTGGAGATAGCGCCTTATAGAAATAAGTTAAAATGAAAAATTAGGTCAGTAGGAGGTGCCCAATTCAGTATGACTTGATGTCCTTATAAAAGGGCAAATTTGGACACAGAGTCACGCATAGAGGGAAGACAAGGTGAAGAGACACAGAGCAGGTCACCTACACGCCAGGAGAGAGGCCTGGAACAGAGCCTTCCTGGACCGCCCTGGAAAGAGACCTACTCTGCCGACACCTTGATCTTGGACCTACAGCCTCCAGGACTGCGAGATAGTGAGATTCTGTTGCTGAAGCTGCCCAGTCTGTGGTACTTTAAGGGAGCCCTAGCAAACCAATGCAGCCTGGTAGCCCACAGATGGTGAAAAGATGGAATGAGCGATGGAGACCCAGGCTTCCTGTCTACACCTCCCAAAGTGCGCTACAGGATCCTTTGCTGGGCGTAGGTTTGCAAGATAATTTTGGCGGGGGGCGGGGTGCAGGGTGCATAATTTCAGTGTACATTATCATGTGTTTAGCTTGGAAATGCTTATAAGAATAGTTAACCAACTTATGGTTTATATGCTACTCAAGATACAGGTTTAAATGCTAATAAAAATGGATGCAAATGAAAACACTGTCCTGCTGTGGTCCAGAGAATCTCGATCTTTCTTTCAGAGAGACTTGCAGCTTTGAGCAGGAGCTGCCCTCTCCTTGCTGCCTACTGTAGGCCCCCACAACACACACACACATGCACACATATACCTTTGCACACAGCTGGACACACGCATATTGTGCTTCATGCCCTCATTAAGGAGGCATGGAAGGGAATGTGTGTCTGTTAGGAAATGAAGACGGCTCAAGCCCCTCGTTCCCTGGGTGTTTGCACAGTTGTCCTCTCTGCAGACCATTCTTTGGTCTCTTTCTCCTCTTAGTGAAAGGAGAAGCAGAGCCCCAGCGGGTACCCGGCTACTTTGGGCCCAAGCCAAGGTCACAAGCTTCCTCGGGAGCCTGGTGAGACGCAGGCACCACTGGTCCTCCCAAACCGAGGGGGCAGCGTTCGGTGGAGCTGTGAGCCCAGGAAGGTCATAGACAGGACGACTCGGTTCATTAGACACAACCAAAATCCAGTGAGGAAAGGCAGTCACCAAAGCTTTTATTCTTCAGGAGGAGGGGCTCTCGGGGGCTGTGAGCAGCAGGCACAAGGACTTTATTGCCCATGTGGTTAGGTGATGATCACCTACAAGTGCACTGGAAACTGGGACCCAAAGTGCCCCGACCTGCTCTCTCTCTTCCCTCTCTCCCTTTCTGCCTCTCTGCCTCTGTGGCTTCTCTGTCTCTCTTGTCATCTCTTGCCCCTTTCCCCATCTCTCTTTCTCTCTCTCTGCTCTCTCCATCCTCCTCTCCCTCCCAGCCTCCTCTGTTTCTCCCCCATCTCTCTCTACCCATCTTTCGCTTTCCATCTCTTTCTTCTCTCTTCCCATCTCTCGTCTCTCTTTCTCTCTCCCTCTTCCTCTCCCTCCTCACCCTCATTCGTGCTCCCTGGCACCCATCCTAGGCTGCTCCTAAGGCAATGCCAAGGTTGCTGTCCTGTCACAGTGTCCCCACCTCCAGCATCTACATATGAGAAGATGTTCAACATCATTAGTCATTAGGGAAATGCAAATCAAAACCACAATGAGATACCATTTTGCACTCATTAGGATGCTATCATCAAACAAATGGAAAATAGCCAGTGTTGGAGATGTGAAGGAACTGGAACCCTCAGGCATTGCTCATGGGAATATATAATGCAGTGGCCCATGGAATGTATAATGTATAATGTGGAAAAGTTTGGCAGTTCCTCAAAAAGTCAAACGTAAAACTACCATATGACCCAGTAATTCCACTATTAAGTAGATGTCCAAAACTCCTGACAGCAGGGTTGCAAACAGGTACTTCAACTCAGGAATGCAAAACCAAACATCATATGTTCTCACTGATATGTGGGAGCTAAGCTATGAGGATGCAAAGGCATAAGAATAATACAATGGACACTGGAGACTTCAGGGGAAGAGTGGGAGGAGGGCGAGGGATAAAAGACAACAAATATGGTGCAGTGTATACTGCTCTGGTGATGGGTGTACCAAAATCTCAGAAATCACCACTAAAGAACTTACTCATGTAACCAAATACCACCTGTACCCCAATAACATATCGAAAAATAAAATACAATTTTTTAAAACCAGATACTTGTGTCCCAATATTCAGAGCAGCATATTCACAACAGCCAAAAGGTAGAAACAGCCCGATTGTTCATCAACAGATGAATAAATGAGCAACATGTATTATATGTGCAGGGGGGAGATACTATTCAGTTATTAAAACGAATGGAATACTTACACATTCTACAAATATGGATGAACTTTCAACATTTGCAATTCAAATCTAATGAATAAACATGGCTGAGCATAGCGACTTATGCCTGTAATGCCAGGAGTTTGGGAGGCTGAGGTAGGAGGATCACTTACTTGAGCCTAGCAGTTTGAGATCAGCCTGGGCAACATAGCAAGACCCCATCTGTACAAAAAAATTGTTTAAATGCCGGGCCTCATGGTGTGGGCCTGTATCTCAGCCACTGGCAGGGCTGTGGAGGGAGTCTTGCTTGCGATCAGGAGGTTGAGGCTGCAGTGAGCTAGGATACCACCACTGCAATCCAACGTGGGGAAGACAGCAAGATTCCTCTCTAAACATGAAAATTATAAAAATAACACATAAAATGGCTCAGCACAGTGACTCACTCCTGTAATCCCAGCACTTTGGGAGGCCAAGGCGGGTGGATCACGAGGTCAAGAGATCGAGACCATCCTGGCCAACGTGGTGAAACTCTGTCTCTAGCAAAAAATACAAAAATTAGCTGGGTGTGGTGGCTCATGCCTGTAGTCCTACCTACTCAGGAGGCTCAGGCAGGAGAATCACTTGAACCCAGGAGGCAGAGGTTGCAGTGAGCTGAGATCATGCCACTGCACTCCAGCCTGGCGACAGAGCAAGACTTCGTCTCAAAATAATGAAAACAAAAACAAGCAAGTGTGTGTCTGTGCCCATGCCTTTGAGCATGTGCATGTCAGCGTGCATAGCTGTGTGTTGTGTCTGTCTAAGTAGGCACATGTGCATGCGTGTGAGTGTTGGATGCTGGAGCAGTCAGGGTTCAAGTCACTCACAGTTAGCACCCGCTCCTCACTTCCTCATGCCTGGTTCCTACAGGTCCCCCCAAGAAGCATGTAGGGCCCAAACACCCCCTGCCACCTCCGAACCCCAAGCACAGGCATGAGAGGGTGAGTGTGGCACCCTGGAGCCAACTCCTGGTGCACGTGCCACAACCGCCAGCTTGCCCTGGCCTGGCTCCTGGAAAACACCCTTGGCCAGCTGGAGAGCTGTTGACTTGGGACACAGCAATCACCACTTTATCCCGCCCCCAAATACTTCCTAAGGCCATTTGTTGCTAGGAGACGGGCACAGGCAGCCTGCTCTGTTGGCTTCCTAGACACAGTCTCCCGGGACAGGAAGCCCGTCTGGCCCCCTTCCTATGAGGTGGCTGGGGAGGCTGGTGGTGGGCATTGGGGATGAAGGATAGATTGGGGCAGTTTGGGCATGTTGGGGTGATCAGACTCAACACCAGGCTGTGGGGGCTATGAAGTCCAGCAGAATCAAAGAAATGGGAAATGACAAGAGAGAAAGTGGGACCTGGAGGCCAATGCTAGTATGGAGGCTGTGAAGGCCCCAAGCTCTGGGAGCCCACACTATTTACTGGTGCTCAAACAAAGAAACAAGTGGTGAGGATGTGGGTGTTTAAAGGAAGCAATGTATCCAGTGAATGAGCTACAGCTGTGATGTTGTAGCATTTTCTTTGAAACATACGGCCACCTGAGATAATGGGAGTGCTAGAAGCAAGGAGCCAGCAAGTCTAGCAGACATGCAAGCCCTGCCTCGGCTTCTCTCCCAGCACTCAGCTTTTCTCCCAACAGGGCAGAGTAAGAAGCAGGAAGTTTCAGAGCCTTAAGACCAGAGGGGCCCCGGTGCCCCTTGGTCAGGATGCTGAGCCCAGAGAGGGCAAGATCCTGACTTGAGGTCACAGAGCAGCAATCCCTGGCAGAACTAGCAATCCTTTTGGAGAAATTCAGAATGTATGGTCCCAGGAGTCATTCATTTACTCATGCATTCATTCAGCGATTACGTATTGAGCATCTACTATATGCCAGATCCACTTCTAGCCCAGCATACAGCAGTGAACAAGGCAAACCAATCTCCACCTCAAGGAGCTGATGCTCTGGTCACAGAGACAGACAACAAGTGAAGAAGATCACATCACATGATGCTAAAGGCTAGCAAATAAAATTACACCACATGGAAGGTTGGAGTCACTCTGTCCAAATGGTGGCCACTAGCCCCATGTGGCTATTTGAGTTTCAAGCAATTGGAGTAATTGAAAATGAAGAGTTTAGCAGCTGGGCACAGTGGCTCATGCCTGTAATCCCAGCACTTTGGGAGGCCGAAGCGGGTGGATCACAAGGTCAGGAGATTGAGACCATCCTGGCTAATATGGTGAAACCCCATCTCTACTGAAAATACAGAAAAATTAGCCAGGCATGGTGGTGGGCGCCTGTAATCCCAGTTACTTGGGAGGCCGGGACAAGAGAATGGCATGAACCCGGGAGGTGGAGCTTGTAGTGAGCCGAGATCACGCCACTGCACTCCAGCCTGGGCAACAAAGCAAGACTCTGTCTCCAAAAAAAAAAAAAAAAAGAGTTTAGCAGAGCTGCAGCTGTGCTTGGAGCTTGCAGGTGCTGTGTCACTGTCACCACTACCTCACTCCCATCCCCGCCGCAGCCAGGGGCAAGCTCAGTCACCCCGGGCAGTGTCCCTGCTGCCGCCCCGTGGCAATGGCCACCAAGATTGACAAACAGGCTTGTCGGGAGGCCTACAACCTGGCGCGAGACAACAGCTTGGCTGTCATCTGTGTGACTTTTAAATATGATGGCTCCGTCATCGTCTCTGTCCAGCAAGGAGCGTAATACCAGCACTTCATCCCACAGTGCACAGACAGGGTCTGGTTGCTTGCCTTCGTGTGCGTCACCACAGGGGTTGCCATGAGCAGGAGGTCCAAGTTCACCCTCATCAGGTGGATCGGCGAGAATGTCAAGACCCCGGTGAAGGAGACTGTACAGAATTTCACTAAGGAGTTTGTGATCAGTGATCAGAAGGAGCTGGAGGGAGATTTAATGAAGGGTTAACTGAAGAAGACTGGGGGAGCCAATTACAATGCCCAGATGGAGTAATTCCAGCTTCCCCAATGCCTGTTGCTAAAGTCATCTCTCTGCTCCCCAGGGGAGGGGACCTCCGGCCTCAGCTACCAACCCACCAGTCCACCAGGGAGAAAAGAAGCCATGAGATGCACCATCCGCCACCCTGTGTCCACAGCCCCCGTCTTCCTGCTTCCCTTACAACACTGCTGTGTCCTATCTCATGAAGCTCATGGAATCACTTTCTTTGATTTTTTTTCTTTTCTCCCCCTCTTTTGTTCTAAAGAAAAATCATTTTGACGCAAGGTCCTGCCTGTTATCAGATCCGAGGTGCCTCCTGGCTTTTCCCTTACATGTAATGAGGCTGCCTAGTAGGATCTGTGCGACCTCATGTTGCTTCCGGAGCCTGGGTTTGTTTTGCCATCTCAGTTTTTTTTGGCCCCCCTTCCTGTTTACCACTGAGGGGCAGCTGGGCCAGAAGTGACACCCAGTGACTACAGACTTCAAAAGAACACAAGTCCATTCCTGTAGTCAGGCCCAGACCTCCTGGAATCTGCCCCCAGCTTCCTCATCCCAACTTCATCCAGAGTTGCCTAAGTTGCGTCTCCGGCAAAGGCAGGATTGCTCAGTGGTAAGAAGGTTAGGTCTGGCTCTGACCGAATAAGAGAAAAAATTTGCCTTAAAACTTGCCTGGCTGGGTGGATCACCTGAGGTCAGGAGTTCAAGACCAGCCTGACCAACATGGTGAAATCCCGTCTCTACTAAAAATACAAAAATTAGCCGGACGTGGTGACAGGTGCCTGTAATCCCAGCTACTCAGGAGGCTGAGGCAGGAGAATCGCTAGAACCCAGAAGGCAGAGGTTGCAGTGAGCTGAGATTGCACCATTGCACTCCAGCCTGGGAGAGAGGGAGAGACTCTGTCTGAAAAACAAAAACAAAAACAAAAACAAAAAAACTTGCCTGGCAGTGGCTTTGCTGCACAGTCTGAAACCACCCATTTCCACCCTCTTGACTGAAATTTCCTAGTGACACAGAGAAGGGCAAAGGTCTGAGTCCAGATTTGACGGAGGGAGTACTTCAGGGTTCACTTCAGGGGCTCCCAAAGCAATGAGGGTGTCAGGGAGAGAGGCCCAGGGTGGGGACTGGGAATTTAAGGAGAGCTGGGAACTGATCACTTAGGTTCAGGAAGCTTCTGTAAAAGCAGCAAGGATGGCTCGCGTCAGAGTGCTACCCTACCTGTGGTGCTGGCTGTGAGCAAAGCCCTGGGTTCACGGTACCGCTAAAGCCCATGGCTTCAATCCTATACCTGCACCACACATTCAAAAGGATCGTATGTTTTTTGTTTGTTTTATTTTTGTTTTTGGCTTTGTTTTTTGAGACGGAGTTTCGCTCTTGTTGCCCAGACTGGAGTTCATTGGTGCTATCTCGGCTCACCGCAACCTCCACCTCCCGGATTCAAGCCATTCTCCTGCCTCAGCCTCCTGAGTAGCTGGGATTACAGGCATGCGCCACCATGTCCAGCTAATTTTTGCATTTTAGTAGAGACGGGGTTTCTCCATGTGGGTCAGGCTAGTCTCAAACTCCTGACCTCGTAATCTGCCCACCTCAGCCTCCCAAAGTGCTGAAATTACAGACGTAAGCCACCACGCCTGGCCTGTTTTGTTTTTAAAGAAAGATGAGATTGTCTTTGTTCTTCATGAGAACATTTTATATAGCTCTTTTTCTTTTATTCCTTGCTCATTCATTTTGGAAAAGAAATCTGTACTGGATTGGGATTGTGAAGAACATCTCTGCACTCAAACAGTTTACAGAAAGAAATTCTGTTTTTCAAAAAAAAGAAGAAAATTAAGAGTTCAGTTCTTCCATCACAATAGCCACATTTCAGGGGCTCGTTAGCTGCACGGGGTGGCTGCTGTGTTTGACAGCGAACGGGGACCATTTCCATCACAGAAGGAACCACCAAACAGGGCTGGTGTGGGGAGTGGACAGAGGGCTGGGGGCTGGATGGCCAAGGACAGCTCCATCTGGGCGGTCCTGCTAAGAAGGGGTGGCCACATGGTGACATACCAGGAGGAGAGAGCAGCAGGTACAATGTCGGCTAGATGGGGATGTGGTTGGTGTGTTCAAGGGACAGAAAGGACAGAGGGATCGAGGGGAGAGGAGAGCGAGGTGGGGTTGGGGAGGTCAGCGGGGGCCTCTGGGGCCTGGGTAAGGAGTTTCTGCTTTATGTGGAGGGCGTCAGGAAGCCATGGGGAGAGGGGTTAAGCAGGGGAGTGGCATGGTTTTAACAATATATGGAGAATGGATTTGTGGGGGTAAAAGTGGAAGGAAGGAACCCTAGGGAGGAGGCTACTGTGTCACAGAGAGGAAGGTGATTGAGACCTGGGTGATACTAGGAGCAGGGAACAGCCATAGCCCAGGCCTCAGGGTTCTGGATCCAGCTGTGCCTGAAGTTGATCCCCCCTATCCGTCCTTCATCCTCTTGGTTACTGGGTACTGACTTGAACACCCTCATTACTAGTATCCACCTATCCCCTCCCTCACAAAACCCCCGACTGTCTGTCCTCCTGTCCCTCTGCAGAGCACTCAGAAGGGACCTAGGCTTCCCTCAGTGCCCTGGGTCCAATTTCTTTTGCAGAACTTTTCCCCTCTGACTGCATCCCAGGGCTGATAAGATAGCCCTGTCTAGTCACCTTGGGGTCCTGGGAAGATACTTTAGGCCACCTGGTGTTTCACTGACTTTTCCCACCAGGATGCTTTCCTGGAGCTGTGAGCAGGAGGCAGGAGGAACCAGCTGGCTCTGGGTCTGGGGGCAGGGGCAACTAAAAGAGAAGGCTCAGCTTCAGTTGCTAAGTCCCCTGGAGGGACTTTGGTTTGTTTGTAGGAAGAACTTCCCCTCTATAAAAGGGCCGATGTCATCTTCGTGCATTCGTGCATTCGCAGTGGAGGGGATCCCTAGGGCCCTAAGAATGAGGTGGAAAACCTGCTCCCTGTGTCCACCCCATCCTGTCTGACTGCTTCGGCTCGCTCTGTCTGTCCCCGCCAGTCTGGAGCCACACTGCCTTGCAACTCTGTGTCTTCTTCCAACTGCATGCCTTCCCTGGGCCACTTCCCTGCCAGAAGGTTCTTTGCCCATTGTTTCCATTTCTTCCAGGTCTTGGTTACGTGGTCTTGGTTGGAGGACAGTCTCTCTGACTGACACCCCTGCACATGGGACCCTCTCTACCTGTGGCCTCCATGCTCAAAATGCATTCTCTCCTGCCTCAGGGTCTTTGTACTTGCCATGCCCCAACACAAGCTAGTCTTTCCAGGCCACCCCCTCCAAGCCACCTCCCCACTTCCCCAAACAGACTCCTCTGTCCTTGGCCTGCAGGGCAGTTATAGTTGCCTTTGCATGTGGAGTTGGTTCTCACTACATCACGGCCCTGCCTGTAAGCTGGGGAATCCAGCCATAGAGGAGTGCTTGCCAAAAGAATGAACAAGCACTGTGATTCAGACAGGGTCCTGGGCCCACAGGTGTCCAGTGATTCAGTGATTCAGAAAGGGTCCTGGACCCACATGTGTGCCCCAACACAGTGTGTGACCTGTGCCCCAACACAGTATGTGACCTGTGCCAGCTCCTCCTCTGCACCGCATCTCCTCTGTCCACTGTGGTGGTTGGTCCCCAAGATCCCCAGGGGCCCTGCTGGCCCTCACCTTTGAAGCTCTGGGACACAATTATCAAGGGAGACCCACTGCCTAGACTCCCAGAGCTAAGAGCCCAAGCAAGCTCTTAAATCAATCAGTGACATCACCTTCCAAGTGAAGAAACCAGGACCTCTGGCCTAGACACAAGGACAAGGCAGAGGCGGCTGCAAACGCCCTTGAGCGAGCTGGTTAGGAAAGGTCACTAGTTGCCTGGACCTGGAAGTTGAGGAACCCACAGAGAAAAGCAGGGAATCTCAGCTGGAAGATGGGGACATCAACCCAGACCCTTCTCTTTGAAACCTCAACCTGGTGAGGGAGAGTGGATACATCAAGACTCCTTACACCACCAAAATCAACTCTGGCTAAGTCCAGCCAAGGCAAAGCAAGCAAGGAACGTGCTGGGAGGTTACAGGTTAGCTCACAGAACCAAAAGAAGAAGCAAAAAACCCCATACTAGAAAGGACTGGTTTGGATATGAAATTTAGGTAGCCAAACTAATAGGAAGTCCTTAGATGAATGAATTCCCTCTGCTTTCATCCTCAAGTCACTGTACTCAAGATCCCAATTTCCTTAATATATAGAGAGTTCCTATCAGTCAATAAGACAAATGAAACTGCAGCAGAAAAAATGAAATAGAAAAAAATGTCCACGAGTATAGACATGAACAGATAGTTCACAGAGCAAGAAGTAGAAATGGCCCTTGAGCTTATAGACAATGTTTAGCTTTATTTAAACCAGAGAAGTGTAAATGGAAACTATAGTTCAAGACCATTTTTCACTTATCACATTGGCAATTATCCAAAACTGTGATAACACTGTGTTGGCGTGGGTGTGGGAGACACGTTCTCTCGTACATTACTGGCAGGAGTGTAAACTGGTACAGCCACTATCAACATTTTTTTTAATGCACATGCCTTTTGATCTGAAAACTTACTCCTAGAGATTTACAGGGACACTTGCAAATGTGCTGATGGCCCTAGTACAAGGATATTTATTTATTGCGGTATGTTTTTCTTGTAATAACAAGATGGGAAGCAATCTAAATACCCATCAATAGAGGTTGGTGAGCTCTATAATAATGTAGCCACTCAGTGAACTCTGCAACTGTGAAAAAGAAGAATGAGGTAGCTTTACACACTGCAGCCTGGAATGATCTTCCAGATAGACTAGCCCATGAAAAAGCATGGTGCATGCATATTTGCGAAAGCCTCCATTCTGGTCTCTGAATTCAGAACGCTCACCTTTGTCTTGTGTGGCTACTGTCCACTCTCCACCGGCAAGTCACAGAAACGTGACCCCTCGCACCTTCCCATGCGCCCCTTTCCTGGCCTGAATGGCCTTGGTTTCCAACTGTCCACACCTATGACTCTTTGCAGCAAGACCGTCATCAGGCTATTGGAGTCCCTTGGCCCTTTCTGCAGAGAGCTGGAACTGTCCCCCTGCCGCATGATGGCCCTTCACTAATGACTGACACGTGTATCCTTAGCTCAGGCTGGGAAATGGAGATGTGACTCCACTCCACAGTCCCCCAAGGGACCTGCTTCTGTGGGATTTTGCCTGGGGCCACAGCCTTGCATGGCTTCTCCCCTCTCCGTCAGTGACCCCCATTCCCTTACCGCTCTCCTTGGGTGCCTGCCCTTCATCAGTCACTGCCATACAAATCAGGCTCTGCTTCTGGGGAACATGATCAAGATAGCTGTTCCCTTACCCTGCTCCTTGCTTTTTGTAAGCAGGTTGTGCCTGCATATGCAAGTGTATGATGCAACATGGGCACCGTGGTCCTTCCCGTTTCACAGGTGAGGGACCTAGAGCTCCATAGCTCACCTTAGGTCCCACGGCTCACACTTAGGAAGTGGCAAGTGGCTTTGAATCCAGGTAGTCTGGCTCCAGGGCCAAACTCACATCCACTGTTATATTGAGAATAGCCTAGAGAAGGAAAGCTCCAAGTGCAAGGAAAATCTACATTGTCAAAGCAGGCCAAGCGGGAAGATCATTTATTTTCCCAAAAGATTCTTTTCTGTGGTCTTCCCTTCATAAACACACAGTCCACTGTCAGATGCAAATCCTAGAGCTAGAAATGGGGCATTCAAGGTAGGCAGAGCTCCTGGGAACAGCACATTTGTAGAGATGGGAAGGGAACCTCCCAGTGGTTTGGTTTCTCCATGGCTACGGGCAAAGCCTGCCTGCTCTGCATCTGGGGATCTTGGTCAGGTGTTGGAATCGGTGGGTGGATTGCCGGTACATTCGCACTGTGTCCTAGAGAGCCTCTATGCATTTCAACTCGGATTCGCCTTCACCACCCACGTGCAGCCCACAACCGCAGGACCCCGCCCCTGGCCCTGAATCTCCTGTGTCCTGGTGCCAAGCAGGTGAGTCAGCCCAGGAGGAGGAAGGGCTCCTGGAAGCCAAGCCCATGCTGGGGAGCCCGGAAACAACTTTCCTATGCAAGAGGTGCCCGAGCACCCCCTGATGATCAAGTCTGAGACCCCTCACCTCCCCAAAGTGTGGTAGAGAAAAGACAGGCTGGAAAGAGGTGGCGGTCTTCACCCACTGTGATTGAGTTTCTCACTCATGCCATGTTTTACATAAGCTGGGGACCAGAGGACCACAAGGCCAGAGGTCTCGGTGGGCCCAGAGCCTTTGAGGGGCCTGGATGACCAAAGGGTCCAAGGCTTAGGCCCTGGCTCTGCATGGGGAATCTTGGGAAGTTTAGAAGCCCACAGCCCCTATCAAGGTAGGAGCCACAGGCCAGATCTTTTGCACAAATCCTGCCTGTGCTCCTTGACTGTCCCTCCCCACCAGGGCCCCAGTGACAAGACAGGCAGGAGCCTCTGTCCATTCATGGAACCAGCATCTTGAGGGGGGCCTGGCCTGAGCGAGCTGCTGCAGGGGATCCTCATGCTGGATGGCTGGCCACTCAGCAACCTTTTCTCTGTGGGGCGGGGATGAAATTTGAGAGCCATCAAAGATGGTCAGGAAAAACAAAGGCCGCCACGGAGGAAGCTGAAGGCAGAAAGAGATACAGAGAAAGTGGGATAAGCTCAGCTGTGCTCTGTCAGGGCCCTGTGGGGACACTGGCTCCTGAAGGGGTGACAGACAGGGTCCCCTGAACTTTGACACTCTGTTCTTCTTGAGGCCTGGCTGGCCCTGTGGCTCCTCAGAGGAATCTGGGTGCCTCCTGTCCCTAGTATCTGACAAGCCTCAGGTGAGAAGGCCTGAGTTCACCTGCGCTGCCACTTATAACCTGATGGCCCCGGCACCCTCACGTATCTCAAATAGCTGCCCTTTCCACCTGTTTCCCAAATTTTCCACACCATCCAGAGGCTCATATTCAACCCCACAGCCTACAAGACAGGCAGGGGCCTTTGGCCACATGTACTGATGATGAGAATCGCTAGATTATAAGCTGCAAAAGGGCAAGGATGGTGTTTTGTTCCCCGCTACCCCCTGCACCTGAGGCCTAGCGAGGATTGCTGCTCGGTTGAAGGAGAGAGAGTGTTCGTGTTGCTCTTTGCAGAAGCCACGGGAAGCCCTTCCTGCGCCTTCTCAGGTTTAGTTCTCAGACAGCCCCCCTTGCCAGATGAAGAAACAGAGGCTAAGAAAGGAGAATAAACTTGTCCAGAATCAGTGGTGAGGCTGGGATTGAACCCCATCCTGTTGGACTCAACACTTCCTCTGAAAAGATGGGAAAAGGGAGCTGCCTACTTCTGGCTTCAGGAACTGGCAGAGAGGAGCAGAGCTGGGCCAGATGCGTCACCTCCCGAGCTCTGCTGCACCCAAGGATTTCCAGGGTCCTCTTCCTCCATTTGGCTCTTTTCTTCTCTAGACTCTCCCACCTTTAAGGATTGGACTCCTTGCAGGAAGCACAGAGCAGAGAACAGAGGAGGCCCATCTGAGGAGAGTGTGCTGGAGCAGATGGGGCACACAGAGAGCCCCCAAACCTGAGCCTCACCTGGAGAGCGGATCCCTGCAAGCTGAGCCTCTGTGTGCCCAGAAGTGACATAAGCATTCAGGAAAGGGACTGAGGGAGGAAAGAAGGAGCCATTCCTCTTCCCAGGGGCGCCTGCCCTGGGTTCCTGAGGGAGGCTCCGTGTTTACATCTGCAAAGGCCAGTCGCAAACACGCCAGAGTGCAATGCCCTCCCTCAGACCCAGGGCCATCCTCAGAGCAGCTGGGAGGCAGCCTGTCCACCCCTACTGCAGGCAGGTCGCCCAGGTAGCCTCCTCTTAGAGCTCTGAATTCCGGAGCATCAAATAGAAATGTGAAAAACAGGCTGGGCACGGTGGCTCACACCATTAATGCCAGCACTTTGGGAGGCTGAGGTGGGCAGATCATTTGAGATTAGAAGTTTGAGACCAACCTGGCCAACACAGTGAGACCCTGCCTCTACTAAAAATACAAATAAATAAGCCAGGCATGGTGGTCCACACAGGCAGACCCAGTTACCCGGGAGGATGAGGCAGGAGAATCACTTGCATTCAGGAGATGAAACTTGCGGTGAGCCGAGATCATGCCGCTGCACTCCAGCCTGGGCGACAGAGTGAGACTCTGTCAAAAAAAAAAAAAAAGAATGAGAGAGAAAATAAATGCGATAAAATGTTAGCAATGGGTGAATGTAGGTGAAGAGTATGTGGCAGGGTATTTTTTATTCTTGCAAATTTTGTGTAGGTTTGAAGTTATCTCAGAATAGCAAATGTAAGAATGATTCCTGCAGACACACGAGTGATTTGAGCTGTTCACAGGGCTCAGGCAGGAAGCAGATCTCTCGCCCTTGCTCTAATCCAGGTCACTTAGTCCAGTCCCTGAAAGCAGTGGATGGACAACCATGCCACCCTCTTTCTTCAAATACGCCTTGGTTTGTATCCTGCCCTTTTTGTGTAGCATTAGATCATGAGCATTTTCCTGTGCTATAAATATCCTCTCAAACATGTCGTTTCTTGTGGCTCCCTAGTGTTCTACCCACGATTTCCTCGGTTGCTCCGCCTTGGTGGAATTCAGCGATTCTTCTGCCTTTTCACCATTGTAAGTGATGCTTTGATGAACAGCTTTGTAGGTTCATCTGTGCTGCACCTCTGAACAGTCTCTTCTGAAAGAGTCTAAGGAAGGAGACGGGCATGGACCACTGACTTTTGAAAGCATTCTGTGGGTCCTGCCGTGCCGCCTTCCAGCATCACAAAGGTGGTCCCAGTGAACAACACACCAGCACAGGGCCCCACTCCACGGTGCCCCAGCAAGGCCAGTGTCCCTATACAGCAAAATTAAACCATTTGCCAACTCAAGGCACTCCAGATGGATCTCTCTGTTCTCTTTGATGACTGCTGTGTCCATTTTGTTTCCTTCAGTGCATGAAGACTGTGCATTGTCCCGGGACTGTCAGGGTGGTTTTCTTACCAACGTGTGGTGGTTGTGAGGGTTCAATTGAGTCGATGCCTGCAAAGTGCTGGCCCAGCGCAGGAAAAGCACCCAGTGCTTGCTGGCTGTTTGCCATGCCACTGCCCGGGTCACAGGCTGGGTCTGCTGCTCGCTGTCAGTGCCACTGTAGCCAGGCTGCTCACCTCACTGAACCTCAGTTTCCTTCTCTGTGAAAGGGGAGCACCTTCCTCACACGGCTGTGGCGGAGTGAAGGCAGGTAAAGCACTTAGGAGGGCGCCCTCCAAGCTTGGCGCTATGCAAATGCTACTGGGATTTGCATGGGAAGGAAATTGACCCTTTGTCTTATTTATTGCCCATAGTTTCCTTCCGGAATCCGAAAGTGGAGTGTGGTGTGGCTGGCAGAGCAGACTGCCCAAGGGAGCCAGGAGGAGGGGAGGAGGGAAGGGGTGGGGGCTGTCTCCTCCAAGGCTGCTGTAATGCTGATCTAGAGAAGACCTCCAGAGTGGGGCATGTCCCACACTCAGCTGGCCCTGCTCCTGCCACCAGGCCTGGCACACATCGGGTGTTCCCTAAGCCACGTCGAGGAAGGAATGTCTAACTCTTGAAAATAGTCTAGAGCCATAAAGATAGTCCTGGTTGGACCCAGACCAAACCTCAAATTGGTCCCAAGGAAGATTTCACAACTTCCTTTGAGAGATGCCTCTTAGTGTCGCCCGGCACGGGTCAGGAAGTCCTTCTTGAGAGCTAACCTCAATCCTTCCTGCTTGCCCTCCTCATGCTCGGGAGAGGAGGCAGCAAGGAGGGAGGGACAGGTGGGCCTCTCACCTCAGAGCCCAGATGAGGTCCCGAGAAGCTGAGGCTGGGCCCTGACTCAGCTTCAGCCCACACTATTTCCATTCCCTTCCTGTGACTCAACAGGGGAGGGGCCCTGGGGCCACTCACCTCTGTCTTCTCAACCTGCAACTCCCCCCACCCCTTCCTGGATTCCTGTGACGCAGGAATCCCTCTGGTCTGTGTGGAGGAACCCAGAGCAACTTGAGCCAGAAGTGGATGTCCAAGACGGCATGAGTCACCCCTCAAAATCAGGACCAGTGACGGCTTGAAGAGGCCACATGGTCTCCGGCAGCGTGGCCACTTCTCACTTCTCTGGGAAAGTGGCCTGGAACTCGCATGGCATTTGGGCCCAGCCTCTGCCTCTGACCTGCACTGCCCCCTGTGTCACTCGCCTCCAGGGTGACCCTCGTCCTGGCATTCAGACAGCTCCACCCACTGCTTCACACAAACCTCTTCCACCCTGGTTCAAACATTAAGCAGCTGTGTGACTTTTTAGAAGCCCTTCCCATGTTTAAAAACCAAGCTGGGAGGATGCTGCGCCGCTGCCATCATGGTTCTCACTGAACCGTCACAGGAAAAATAATTTCTTGCAGCATGGCTGTGTGCAGAACAGGCTTCCCACGGTTGAGTCCCCCAGCCTTCCAGAGACACTGCCAGTGAAATGCCATTAGCCTCAAGCATGGTTCTTGGTACCCAGCCCTGGTGAAACCACGTGTCTCAGGCCTTCTGAACCACAGTGCCCAGAGCTCTGGCTGGGTTTTGTCCCAGGGGACAAGACTGGCCAACCCCTGGCTGAGCTGGAAGAATACCTCCCTCAGCTGGCAGGGACCTGCCCCTGTTGCAATTTGGACTAAGTAAATGCTGACAGGAGCAGCCTGCATGCCAGGCCAGGAGGGACAGAGGCAAACTCTGTACCCTCGGAGAGCTTAGAAGCTAGGATTGGAAAGCATGGGAAAGGGTCAGACAACCAAGAGAAACAAGTGCTGTTGTCCATCAAAAGTAAACTTACTGCATTCTATAAACTAAAAACAAACAAATGTTATCCTGCTTGCATAGCAAAGGAAAAGACCAAATGACTCTGCCATGCAACAACTTAGATCAATCTCGCAGATAAAGTTGGACGAAAGAATCCAGACGCAAAAGAGCATGCACAGTATGGAATTCAAAAACAGGCAAAAGTCATCTATGGAGACAGAAGTCAGGGTGGTGGTTTCCTGGTGGGGCTGGTGGAGGATGGGGTTATTGACGGGAAGGAGGCACCAGGGAGCTTTCTGGGGTCCTGGAAATGTTCCATGTCTTCATCTGGGGTGTGATGACGGGGTGGACACGTTTGTTAAAAGGCATTGAGTTGCACACCAACATTTGTGTGCTTTGCTGTAAATTTTGCCTCCATTTTAAGAAGAAGAGGAGGGAAGAAGAACCCGTGTGCTTTGCTGTAAATTTTGCTTCCACTTTAAGAAGAAGAGGAGGGAAGAAGAACTCGTGGGGAGACCAGCGGGGATCCCCTGCTGCTGACTTGTGGGCATTGCCTTCGTGCCCCATGATTGTTGGGCCATTAAGGCCTCCTGGCAGCCTGGTAGACCTAGAAGTATCTATGCCAATAAGACACAGATTGTTGGCTCCACCCCCAGTTTCGGAGTCAGGAGGTCTCGTGGGGGGCCCTGGAATTAGCATTTCCAACAAGCCTGCAGGCCATGCTGAAGCTCTGGCCCAGGAACTGTGCTTTAGAAGAGACAGTAGAATATGGTACTGGCTACAGCATGTGTTGTGAGATCCCTCCAAGCTGGGAAGGACCCAGGTAAGTTCACAGAGGAGGTGCCCTTGAAAAATCAATAAGATCTGAAAATGCCCAGACAAGCAGGGACTGCTGGTTCCAGGGAAGGAAGTTAGTGTAAGGCAAAGCAGAGAGGCTGGGAAGTATGGCGAACAGCATTCCAGGCCTCAGGAGGGCAGGGCTGGCAGACAGATGTCTGAGTCCGTTTTGTGCTGCTATAACAGAATACCTGAGACTGGATCATTTATAATAATCAGACATTTATGCGGCTCATAGTTCTGGAGGCTGGCAAGCCCAAGGTATGGTGCTGGCCTGAGTCCAGCATTTGGTAAGGGCCTTCTTTGCTGCCTCGAACTCACAGTCTCAAGGCCTTTTATAATCAGCATTAATCCAGGCGTGACGGTGGGCACTTCATAACCTAAACACCTCCTATTAGGCCCCAGCTCCCAATACCATTGCACTGGGGATTAAGTGTTGAATACATGCCTTTTGGGGGACACATTCAACCCACAGAAAGTGGACATCGAGGCTTCTGCTTAGGAGGTTTTGTTCTGCAAGATAAAGCTTGAAAATAGGAGGAAGCTCCAGAAAAATGGCCCTCCCCCACCCCCACTATGGGATTATGTTCCAAAGTCAGAAAGTGAGGCACAAACCACGTGTGGTCATTTACCTGTGATAGCCTGTGATTAGCCTTTGAAGGTAGATAGCCTAGCTCAGGGCTAAAGGGCTGGAGCAGATGCTGAGTTCACTGGCTGAGAGCCAGGTAAAGCCATCTGTGTGCATTGAGCGCTTATATTGGGTGACAAACCTGGACAAAGAGCCCTCCAGGCCTTCCCTGTAACAAGCAGGAGCCGGGCAAAAGGGCAGAGGTGCAGCACAGCTGGGTCTAATGTGGGAAGCAAGATGGGGCAGGGCCAGGAAAGAGGCCTGCAGCTGTTAGTAGACAAGCAGGTAACAAACCCATTACAGTGGAGGTGTGCTGCTGACCGCCTTTCCTGAAAGCTCATGGGCCGCCTTCACAGCACTTTCTCGGCTGTTTTTTCAGTGTAATCTTACAGCTATTCTGTCAAAACACCATGTTAAACACTAGTTGAAAAGTCACTGTGTAGAATTACCATATAATCTAGTAATTCCACTTTTGGGTACATACCAAAAAAAACACAAAAAATAATTGAGATCAGGGTCTTCAACAGATATTTGTTAACCCACGTTTATAGCAGCATTCTTTACAACAACCAAAAGGTGGAAGCCACCGAAATAACCATTGCTAAACAAAATGTGGTCTATGCGCACAATGAAATGTTATTCAGTCTTACAAAGGAATGAAATTCTGGCAGATGCTACAATATGGAAGAACGTGAGAATGTAATATTCTGGGAAAAAAGCCAGCCACGAAAAGACAAACTCTATATGATTCCACTTATATGAGCTAAGGAAAGGAGAATGAGGAGTTACTGTTCATTGGAGACCGAGTTTCAATTTGAGGAAGACGAAAAAGTTCTTGAGATGGACGGTGGTAATGGTTGCACAACAATGTGAATGTGTTAAATGCCACTGAACTGTACACTTCACAGTGGTCAAGACGGTAAGTTTTAGGTGGACAAAAAGAACATGCTGTGTTTGGCGAGGTGCAGTGGTTCATTCCCCAGATTGTTGGCCCCACCCCCAGTTTCTGAGTCAGGAGGTCTAGGGGAGCCCTGGAATTAGCATTTCTAACAAGATTGCATACCAAGCTGAAGCTCTGGCCTAGGAACTGTGCTTTATAAGAGACAGTAGAACGTGGTACTGGCTACAGTACTGTGAGATCCCTCCAAACTGGGAAGGACCCAGGTAAGGATTACATGCCTGTAATCCCAGCACTTTGGGAGGCCAAGACGGGCAGATCACTTGAGGTCAGGAGTTCGAGAGCAGACTGACCACCGTGGTGAAACCTCGTCTATACTAAAAATACAAAAATTAGCTGGATGTGGTTGTGCATGCCTGTAGTCCCAGCTACACAGGAGGCTGAGGTGGGAGAATTGCTTCAACCCGGGAGGAGGAGATTGCAGTGAGCTGAGATTGTGCCATTGCACTCCAGCCTGGGCGAAGAGTGAGACTCTGCCTCAGGGAAAAAAAAAAAAAAAAAGAACATGTTATGTTTGTATTTAGGATCTAGGTTTAGCTACGTCTAACAACAGTGGCTTTAACAAGACAGAGGTTCATTTCTCCAGCACACAGTCTAGGGGTGGCAGGCCAGGGCTGTGGTGGCAACTCTGCTCCATGCAGCCATTCAGGGATCCACCCTCCTCTCTCTCATCCCTAGGGTGTTTCTCTCGTCCATGTAGCTCAAGACAGTGCACCATCACGTCCACATCCTAAACAGCAGGGTTAAGAAAAAATGGAAAAGGGGTTGCCTCCCGCTTAATTTTTTTTTTTAAGAGACTGGGTCTCACTTTGTCACCCAGGCTGCAGTGCAGTGGCACCATCATAGCTCACTGCAGCCTAACCTGGGCTCTAGGAATCCTCCCACCTCAGCTTCCTGAGTAGCTGGGACTATAGCCACATGCCACCATGTCCAGCTGAATTTTTTTTTTTTTTTTTTTTGTATTTTTTGTAGAGATGGGGTCTCATTATGTTGCCCAGGCAGGCCTTGAACACCTGGCCTCAAGAGATTCTCCCACCTCGGCCTCCCATAGCTCTGGGATTACAGGCATGAGCCACCATGAGCAGCCAGCTCCCACCTCCCTTGAAGCACTGTTATTTGGGGCCTCCGTTCTAGAAGGGGGTGCAGTTGCTGCTTGGTGTGTTGTCCATCCCCTCCACAGGATGGCAGCTGCATTTAATCTCTGGTGGCCGCCACGGAGGTGCTCTTCTCAGGTCGGCCTTCAAGAGAGAAGCCTCTGCAAGAAGTGCAATCAGCGGACAGCCTCCAGCTACTTGGGGATCCTCCTCCACATTCAACTCATCCTGCCCAACCTGGGACCCCACTACTGGCCATCTTTGCTCCAGAGACCCCCTGGGGCCGGCTGAGGCTCCCCCGCCCAGCTCTCCAGTGGCCCCTCTCCTTCACAAGCATTGTGCTTGGTGCGCTCCAGGCTCTCCCTGACTGCTCTGCCCCTCGCCCCTTTCTCCTTTACAGCTCCTTCTCCTAACACAGTTCTTGCATTTCTAACTCCAATCTGTTGTCTACTTCCCAGGCGACCTGAACTGACACTTTTGCCCCAGGTCATACCCCCAGCACACAGATGAGTGCCTACCACATAGTAGGTGCTCAACAGAATTTCCAAGTGAGCACAGAAAACACAGTGGGCAGTCAATACATGTGTGTTGAACTCAGCAAATTGCAAAGCAGCTGGGAAACAGCCGTTGCCGGCTCCCCTGAGCGTGGCGCTCCTGCAGCCCGTGTCAGCTGCGGTGCTTTGCCAATGCGAACAGGAGTGGAGAGTTAGACCCAGGCCCACTCCAGCTGCTGGGCCCCTTGCTCAATGCAGCCCCTTCCTGCCACCTGCAGAGTGGGGTCTTCCTGAGCCCACAGAGGGCACAGAAGGAAACCTCTGCTCCCGGCCATGCAGGCCTCCCTGGCATGGGCACCCTGAGAGTCCCGGTCCCAGGAGCCAGGAATAACAAGGAGGCTGCCAGGGCCAGGCCCCTGGGACTCTGGCTGAGGGCAGAGCATGCCTCCCTGGTTTGCTGGGCAGGAGGCTGATTGGGCTAAATGGGCTTTGTTGATGGTGACCCTTTGTTCCTCCATGGCGGCCCTGTCTGAGGAGTGTTTTGGAGGCTGTTCATTCTCCCTGCTTCCCCTACTGCCGCCCCAGAGACAAGGAGAGCAGCCTCCCAGCGGCCTGCTGGTTTGTAAAAGAGTCAGGTGTGGGAGGTTACATCACGTGCTCCTCTGGACTCATGGTCTGCAAGGATGTGTGACAAGTGTGGCTGTAGGTCGATGAGCTGTGTGTGGCTGGTAACGAGCAGTGGATGAGCCAGCGGGAGCAGCAGGTGGCCCGGGCCCCAGGGATGAACATGGGGGAGCTGGGTCTGATGTAGGCAGGAAGGAGACGTCAGCAGCAGCAGCCCCGGGGCATCGGGGCACGGGGTACGGGGGTGGGGACAGAGACAAGTCAGAGATGCCTGGATGATCCATTCTGCCGAAATAACAACCTTGAATCCAGGGCTGGGCCTGGCTGTGGCTTGGCCTGGCCAGGGCTGGTGAGCAGCAGGTGTGCTGACTGCAGTTGAGAAGCCATCGGTATCAGACCAGAGTCCCCGGGCTCTGCACCTGAGGCTGCTGCGAGAGGAGAGCGATAGGGGCTCAGGCATGTCGAGGAGGTAGGTGGGCACGTGGAGGTGGGGCTCCAGGAAGGGGATATGAACACAGCAGGCCTTGGAGCTTCCTCCTTCTGGGGCAGGGGCAGGAGGACGTCCACCTGGCTTCACCACGAAGGGCCCGAGAGCATGGCATGGCGGGAGAAGCAGATCTGGAGAGAAGGCCGGCTAGTCTGCGTAGGGAGGGGGAGGAACGGGTTGAAGAGGAAGAATTCCTGACGCAAACTCTGGAAGGGAAAGAATGATAAATCCAATTACACAAACATGAGCAACTTCCAAAGACCAATTACAAAAACAATCACAAAGTCCCCACCAACATGGCTGAAAGTAAAACAATCAGCAGAGAAGAAATATTTGTCACCTGCAGACCATGACAGACAGAGGATTTTATTTTAAAGCACGCTACAAATCACTAAGAAAAAAGCCCCAAAGAAACAGCAATCTGGAAAAGGACACAAAGAGGGAACGTGCAGAAGAGGAAGTGCCAGCAGCTGCCAAACCCACGGTCCACAAAATCCTGGATCAAATGGGCAGGAGACGACATGACAAGGTGCCACTCTCTGCCCATCGGTTTGGCACAGATTTAAAAACAAGGACCCGGTATTGCCAAGGGAAAGAGCCCTGTGGGTGAGGGCATCAGTTGGACAATGCCTATCAACTTCTAGAATAATCATGTGTGCTTCCTTTTGATCCAAGAATCCCGCTGGAGTGGATTATTCCTGTAGAAATGTTTGCTCAGGTGTGCGAAGATACCTGCATAAGACTTTTCATCTCAGCATTGTGTGTGATGCTGATGCCACAGCATAGTGCCAAGATACCTTATGGAGAGGACCCGGAAGGCCTGGCCAAGGTTGGGGGCCGTGGTGCTGTGGTCCCTGCCTAGAGGACGCCTGGCTGGTGCAGGGCAAGAGGGAGGTGGTCCTGGAGGCAGCATTGCCTTGATCTAACCACAGGAGCGCACTGGACAGGGGTACTGTGCATGTGGGATCGGGGTCCCCCAGTCCCCACATGCCCCCTCGTGCCCAGCAGCATTGAGCAGGTGTCTTAGCCATTCTGACCTCCATATCCGATATCCTCTGTGAAATGGGGTGTGACAGAACTCCCTCTTGGACTCCTGAGATCCTGGCATGTGTAGCGCTGTGTCAGGTGCAGTTCTAGGCCCTCTACCTTCACTGGGCTTAGGTAGCCTCCTACCAAAGGAGCATGAGAAGACACAAAGAAGCCAAGCAATTGCATGAGGTCACACAGCTGCCCAGTGGCCGCAGAGGACACAGCTGGTGTCCCATCCATCAGTCACCAACCCACCCCATGCAGGATTCGCCTCTTCACGTCTGGGACACCCGAGCAGGATCCTTGGGCTGCTTCTCCCAGCTGCAAGGACGGGCAGGCGCCACAGCTGGAGGCCTGGAGAGTCCCTGCCCCGGGAGAGGGTCTCAGCCAACAGTGGCTGTGGGGGTGGTGGACAGCTACTCCAGCCCCTTGCTTCTCAGTGGGGCAACCTCTGGGGCCTGCTCCACACTGTCTCCTAGGGCTCCCCGCAGCATGGAGCCTGGCGCTTCACTGGTAACTGCCTTGATAACGCATACTTTACTCACTTCTTCCCTTCCCTGCCTCTCATGCCCTCCCCTGGGGCTTCCTGCATCTCCTAAACCAAGCACTTGCTCTGGAATCCTTGTCCTGGTGTCTGACTCTGAGCCGTCGCCGGAGACAGTGACAAAGCCAGAGTTGGGCCAGAAAGTCGGGTTCCAGAACCTACTTTTTAAAAGTTTTTTGTTTTTGTTTTGATTTGTTTTGTTAAATAAAGAGGCAACGGGATCTTGCTTCGCTCTGTCATTCAGGCTGGGGTGCAGGGGGCAGGCAGCCTCGAACTCCTGGGCTCAAGCCATCCTCCTGCCTCAGCCTCTCCAAGCGCTGGGACTGCAGGTGTGACCCACTGCAGAATCTGTTCAGTGGGGCGGCTGGACTGGTTTCGACCCACTGGACTGGTTTGCAAAACTCCCTACCTGGCACAGTCTCTGGACATTTTCCTAGATTGTGACAAGGGGCCGCTGCCAGAGGAGAGTGAGGGACCCTTAACCCCCTGTGCCCCTCTGTCCCTGGGTCAGAGCCTGAAATTTATCGCACCCACCAACCCCAGGGACAAAGTCCTCTGCACAGGGCAGGCAGCCAGCCCCTGGACCAAGGCCTCAGGAAGGTAAAGAAGCTGGGTCCCGGCCGGGCGCGGTGGCTCAAGCCTGTAATCCCAGCACTTTGGGAGGCCGAGACGGGCGGATCACGAGGTCAGGAGATCGAGACCACGGTGAAACCCCGTCTCTACTAAAAAATACAAAAAACTAGCCGGGCGAGGTGGCGGGCGCCTGTAGTCCCAGCTACTCGGAGGCTGAGGCAGGAGAATGGCGTAAACCCGGGAGGCGGAGCTTGCAGTGAGCTGAGATCCGGCCACTGCACTCCAGCCTGGGCGACAGAGCCAGACTCCGGCTCAAAAAAAAAAAAAAAGAAGAAGCTGGGTCCCCCCGTGCTCATCACTTGACTTCGGTCCGGGGCAAGCGGTCCAGGGCTCCTCCCACCTAAACTGGTTCCTCCCAGCCCCATCTAGAACCTGGGGGGGCGGGGGGGGGAGGGCAGAGGAGCCTAGTGCTTAGGTCAGCGGCGCCACCTGCTGGTAACTATCAGGAGGTGCTGGCACCTGGTTCTCTGCTGGATGCCAGGCATCCACTCTGGAGTATCCAGGGCTGTCACCCAGGAGGGCTGTCTCGCAGGAGGGCTCTCACCCAGGGAGGCTGTCACCCAGAGAGGCTGTCACCCAGGAGGGCTGTTACTCAGAAGGGCTATCACCTAGGGGGCTGTTTCAGGAAAGCTGTCATCCAGCCGGGCTTTCACCCAGGGCTGTCATCCAGGGGGTCTGTTACCCGGGACTGTCACCCAGGAGGCATGTCACCCAAGAGGGCTGTCTGCCATTTGGGTTGTCACCCAGCAAGGGCTGCCACCCAGGGCTGTTAACCAGGAGGGTTGTCACCCAAGGCTGTCACCTCTGGCTGTCACTCAGGAGGGCTGTCACCCAGGAGGAGCGGCTGCCCACCCACAGGTGCCTAAGGGCCTTTAGATAAGGTCTGCTTCAAGCTGCTGGGGAGTGCTTCAAGCTGCTACGCCAGTCATCACACAGTATTACAAAGGGGGTTTAACACAACAGAAGTTTATCCTGTCAAGCCAGAGTCCAGGATCGAGGGGTCGGCAGGTTCTGCCCCTCCTGGCCCCTTCCCTGGCTTCTGCTGGTGCCTGGAAGCCCTCAGTGTTCCTGGGCTCTGGATGCAAACTCTGCCTCCGTCTTCACGTGGTCTTCCTTCCTATGTCTCTGTCCAAATATCTCCTGCCTTATAATGATACCAGTCACTGGGTTAGAGCCCTCCCTAATCCAGCAAGACCTCATCTTTCCTTGATCACATCTGTGAAGACCCCATTTCCAAATCAGGTCACGTTCACAGGTGCTGGATGGACATGACTTTTGGGGAGGTCGCTACTGAACTCAGTACAGAGGTCAGTTCAAACACAGCCCCCTCCCCTCAAAAAAAAAAAAAAGGAAAATTTCCCACCAGAATGCAGGTTTACAGCTTACGCTAGAAAATCAGAGCTGCCTAATCAATCAGTGTAATCCATTGCATTACAAGAATGAAGGGAGAAACATGATTTTTTTTCTCTCTTTTTTTGAGACAGGGTCTCCTTCTGTCACCCAGGCTGGAGTGCAGTAGTGCGATCTCAGCTTGCTGCCACCTCCACCTCCTGAGCTCAAGATCCTCCCACCTCAGCCTCTTGAGTAGCTGACACTACAGGCATATACCACACCACCATGGCTGGCTAATTTTTGTATTTTTTGTAGAGACAGGGTCTCCATGTTGCCCAGGCTGGTCTCTAACTCCTGGGCTCAAGTTATCTGCCTATCTTGACCTCCCAAAGTGCTGGGATTACCGGTGTGAGCCACCACACCCAATTGATAAAGCACATTTATTAGTTTATAGTTTATACTTTAAAACAAAGATGATAACAGCCCTTTCCCAAAACAAACGTCCTTCTCTCCTGGGGACTAGACTGCCTTTGTAAGACTAACAAATTAGCCACAAGATTAGAAGTTATGGTTTAGGACTCATGCAGCTGGAGGCTACAAGATTCTGCCCTTCCCCAAATTGCTCCTGGGAATTACATCCCTATTGTAAAACCTAAGATCAGTGCTTGAGAGGTTTGCACTTGATGGATCAGCTGGCACCACCCAGATTGATAAACTGACTCATTTGATTTTATGGCTCTTACCCAGGAACTGACTCAGCTCAAGAAGACAGCTTCGACTCCCTGTGATTTCATGTCTGACCCAAGCAATCAGCGCTCCCCACTCACTGGCCTTCCCCACCACCTACCAAATTATCCTTCCAAACTCTGATCTCCAAATGCTGATGGATCATGCAAATGGAGACTGATTGGAGTATAACTCTGGTCTCTCCTACAGCCAGCTCTGCATGAATTACTCTTTCTCTATTGCAATTCCCCTGTCTCAATAAATTGGCTCTGTTGAGGCCACGGGCAAGGTGAACCTGTTTGGCAGTTACAGGGGTACCCCTGCTTTCCTGGGGTGTCCACCACAGAGTGTGGAACACAGGTGTGTGGGCCTTTCTGGCTGCTACCTGTGGTTTGGCCAAGCCCTGCCTCCCCCATGTCCCCCTGGGCTCCATCCTGTCTCCACTTGCATTTAGGGGTGGCTGCTGCTCTGGGAACATTAGAATCCAGAAGAGAGATGGAGCCACATTAGTTTTTTTCAGGCATCTTTCTAAATGTTTGTATCCAAGTGAATCTCCCTTACTCACTGTGGCATTGCCTTTCTAAGCAATTACCTCTGTGCCTGCTGCTAAAGAACTTCTTACAGCAGCCCTGGGCACTACCATGGGCATTAGGTCCTGTGTTTGATGTGCTTTTGTGATTTTACTTTGTTAGAACCAAATACTTACATGATGGGTTTGGGAATCTTCTTCTTTTAGCTCCCGATCCAATATGAAATCCAGGAAACCAGTTTGTGACAAACTGCATCTAGCCACTAAGGGAGCCACTGGATGACCCCAACACATTCACACCAGTGTATGAAAACTTGCCTGCATTTCGGAGAAGATAAATGGGCTTTCCCTCTTCAGATGCTTGAAGGGAGCGCTTTGAGCCGAGTGGAACGTGACCTCCCTCCAGCCCCGGGGCCCTCGGTGGACCTGGGCTGCCGGGCAGGCACTGGAACCTCCCTGGATGTTCCCTCCTGCACCAGCACCACTGCAACATAGAGACCCAAGTGTGATTTATTTTGGCTTGGTGTGTATCCTTTTCATTGTGTAAAACTGCTGTTCTTTTGACAGTTCAGAAGACTGTTTTGTTTACTATAACTTTGAAAACAAAAATTGTAACAAAAACATTCTTATGACTGTGCTGTGGTTGGAGACTTTATTACCAACATATTTACACCTTCCTTTTCCCTCTCATTTTCAGGAGCTGTTTCAGGACTCCTCCTGCTCCCCTAATAACTTTGAGTCTTTCTTATGTCATAATAAAGCTACATTTTCTTCTGAAAACTGGCAGATTCTCCCTTCCTAACACAGACAACCGAGGAGAGGGTGGCAGGAGGGAGAAGAGCAGCCAGGGCACACCGGCCTGCATGGGGGCGTCCCTGGTCGGAGTCAGTGGCCAGAGCTGCCGCCTGCCTTTGTGCCCAAAGTCTTGTCTGGGTGTCAGGAAAGCCACGCACTCACATTTCACCCCTTTCTGTGACCGGCTCGCTGTTCGATGACCCTCGTTCCTTCTTTTTGAGCAGGAAGGTGTCATCTAGGACTCTGTCCTTGGGTGTGCACGAAAGTCACCTGAGGCCCTTGGCCTACAGGAATCCTTGCCAGCCTTGGATTGCAAGACCCAGGCTATGGTACAGCAATGTGCATTTTGTAGCAAGCTCCCTGCTTGATTGGCGAGTCACAAATGGAAAGAAATACTATAATCAGTGGAGAGAAGATGTGCACAACTATTCAAGCGCATGGTTCTCTGACAGATCACAAGGTGAGGGTGGACCTCTATGACGTCGTCTCCCAGCCACCCCCACATATTTCCCCTCCCCTCAGCAGGTCAGGAGTCTCCTGCTTGGCCTCATCTTCGATTCTGAAGCCTCTGAGTTCTGAATAGTTCTGCCCCCTCCTTTTTCAGATGCCTCTGTGGCAAACCTTTGTTATTTGACTTTCTTTGCATGAAAACACCAAGAACACCAGAGAACACCCTGGGTTTCAGACTTAGTCCTGTCTCCTCATATTAAATAGAGCCATTGTTGTGTTCCCCTGGGGGAAGCTTCACTCTGCCTGGGTCCTCAGACCTTCCAAGCAGCAAAACTCCATTTCTTCAGGACAGGAATAGGAAAACTCTGTGACTGAGACATTCCATGCAATACTGAACATCGTCCACTTTCACACCTTCACTCTCAGAACTACACCTTCTGGCTGTCAGAGAGTCAGCACTGGTATACTGGTTTACTGGTTTCCAGTAGAAAGCGTAACATTTATCTTGTAAAACAAACCACCACTTCAGGGTAACTGAGCGATCCTAAGCCCAGTTGCTTCCGAGTGGCGGCTGACATAGTGAGAACAGTTAGTTCCCTGATCAGGGGCCACGGCTGCATGTCCGTCAGTGTGAATAGGGTACCCTGGTCACAAGCAATGCCCTGTGTGCTGCTGTGATGGCAACAGGCAGAGCCAGCGAGTCTGTGTCCAAGTAGGGGCTCCCTGCAGTGAAGGCCGATCTCAGCCCTCTCCACAGTGTGGACAGCCTGCCCACAGGTGGCCAACCGGTCCTCCTGGGAAACAGTGCCAGCCCAGGGATCGACCAAGTCTCTCATCAGCAGATGGGGCACTCGGCAGTGGTGTCGGCCCGGTCAGTCTGGTCAGGGCACAAGCAGGATGCTGAGCCTCTTGTGTCTCATTCCTGTCTGATGGCCACTTTGTCCGTGGGCCCATCCAGCAATCGTGGTGGCTGGGGAAAGGAGCTGACTCCATCCACCTGGCGTGCCGTTTTCCCCACCTCAGGATCAAGAGCATCCACTGCAGCAATTCTCTTTGGTGGGAACATGGGAATGTAGATGAAACTATCTTCACAGTGTGAGCTGCTGAGGCAATGACTGCAGGGCGCCCCCGCCCTCTGGGAAGCTGGGCTGGAAGGCGCTTGGCAGTGGTGCCTGCTGTGGCTGCAACAGGGGCTAGGTTGCAGGACAAGGCTTCCAGGAGGGGGGTGGTGCAGCAGGCAGGGCTGCGAAGTCTCTGGGTGCCATGTTGGCATAGCGGACTAGGGCACTCGGGGTGCTGGTGGGCCAGGCTCCGGGGTGCAGACTACCTGCAGTCCAGCGATGAGGCCAGGAAGAGGCAGCAGTGTTCACAGCTATTGACCCCCTTGAGCCAGACCCCCACATCCTCATCACTGCACGGGCTCAGCATCTCTGGCCTGGCTTGCCCAGGTTCTCTGATGTTAATCCTTACAGCATCGGGGCTTGCAGTGCTCTGGTCCCCTGCGTGGTCACCTGGAGGCCTGCGGTGCCCCTCTCCTCCTAGGACTTGGGTTGAAGCCAGGTCCCTCTGGACCTGGGACTTGGGCCCTGGAGGAGGGACTCTGACCCACAGGTGGGGTCAGGGGCCCCAGGGCATGCTGCTGGCTGGCTGGGGCTGTGGGAACCCCATGCTCAGCCTTCCCTCCTGAGGCCTTGATGGGACCAAGTCCCCTATTGAATGGGATTTCTCAAGGCCCACAAGCCAAAAATATAAAATAAAAATAAAATAGCAATAAAAACCAAGGTCCAGCAGCCATCTGGGGCTGTAAGGCAGCTGGGCGAGTACTGCCTGGGCTCCTTCCATTCCAAGTTCTTCTTCTACCGAGGGGAGTCACAGGCAGGTGCCACCTTGCTGCTGGAGTGTCTCTTGACCGGCCTCTTCTCTGTTATAAGCCAGGGCAGGGTGTCGGGGTCCCAGTGGGCTCGCTGGGTGGGGTCCGTCTTTTTGTTCCAAGGCTGTCCACAGAAGATGGAGAAGTGACAGAGTCCCAGAAGCTGTGTTTAAAATGGCAGCACAGGAAACACGGACTCCCGACATGCAGGTCTGTGTGGAGCTGTGGCATAGCGTTCCTGGACAAGTGTTAGTGTAATACAAAGCCTGACTTCACCGGGGGACAGGCTGCCCTCATCTTGAGTTTCTGGGCCCCTCAAAGAGTGACTTGCTGCCCTGGGTTCTGGGGAAGCCCCTTGTGCTGCTGGGCCTCACCCTCGGCCTTGGGGACAGTCCTATCCGGACAGGCTGGGGGAGGACAGGGCTTTTGTTCCGGGGGACTGATGGCATGAACTCCTGGAGCTGAGCTGGTGGGGTGGGGAGGGCCAGTCTGTCCCCCTCACAGAGGGGCCCAGTGCCAGGGGTCACCCTCGAGGACCCGCGCTCCATCTTGGCGGAAAAAAAGAAACATCTTCACTGAGCCCGTTGGGTCCCTTCAGGGTGGGCCCCACAGACCTGGGCCTCTGGAGTCCTCAGGGTCCCTGTGTGATCCCCTGGCCTGACACTGAGGATGTCCTTGCAGGCTGCTGATCCCAGGGCGAGGGCTGTGTGCAGGCTGGGGTGGGGGAGCTTTCAGAGCACCTTGCATGGGGGCCTGTCTCCACAGCAGGTGAGAAGTAAATGGCCACAGCTTCCCCTCTGCCCTCCAGTCCGTCCACCCCATGCCAGGGCTGGACCGATCACATACCAGGGCCAGACCGATCCCATGCCCAGCTGAACTCTTGGTGCTGGCTCTGCGTCAGGGCTTCCCCCATCCCCTCTGCCCAAATCCTCTCTGGGTCAGGGACACTGATTCTCTTGTCCCCCTGGCTTATTGTCCTGACACCCTTGGAGGGGCACTCAGGAGTGAGGGGCCCTTGCTGCTCTCTGAGGTTGCTTGGAGGTGGGGGTGGGGGCTTCCACAGCTGGGTCTGACTGCCCCAGTGCCCTTCAGGGCCCTTTGAGGGGGTGAGGGGGACAATGTGGAAAGTCGGGAAGGGGTGTTATGGGGTCCTGCCCACAGCCCCTGCCTGTCCACACAGCATGTCCAGCACACACACACATGTGCTCAGCGCCTGCCCTGAGGACCGGCAGACCCATTTGACTTTCTTAGAGTAGAGGAGGAAGAAGAGGTGCAGGAGGAAGGCCAGGTAGGAAGGCTGGTGGGGTCAGGGCACTCCCCACCATTGACTGCCCCAGAGGGTGACTTGGGAGGGGACCCGGTGCTGGGGCTCACCTGGGGGTGGCAGGTCCCAGTGTTTCCTTGTGAGTTCCTTCATGGAGGTTTGAAGGTTCCTGAGGACTGCGTTGTCCTCCAGGGCCCAGCTCTGAGAGAGTCGCTCCTGAAACTCCCAGATGGTGCTCCAGGAAAGCTTCATGAGGCACTCTAGGGACAGGGCAGGCATCAGGCCAGGAGGATTCCCTGTGGGGGATCTGTGCCTGCACCCCATTTCCACCAGGCCCACCTCCCACTGGGTGGTGCCTGGTCCTTCTTGGCCACCCTGGGTTCCAGCTGTGCACAGGAGGTTACAGCTGGGGAAGGCCGGGCAGGGAAGTGCTCACCACACTCCTGACTTTCATCTGGGTCATGTAGGGGGTGGACTCAGTGTCATCATGCCTTGCCCAGCCCACCAGGCCAGACCCCCCTATCAGGGCAGAGCAGAGAGTCATGGGGACAGTGTGAGGACGCTTCCCTCAGGCTAGCTGGGATCTGTCCTGTGTGTTCCCCTAAGCACCCTCAGGCACACGGGACTTACTCCTGTGTATTTTGAATGATGCATGCGCCATGGCCATCAGTACCCACTTGCCCTCCAAGATAAACACATCCCACAGTCTCAGGGTGAGCCCGAAGGATTTCTGTGGGGACAGCAGGTGTGGGAGGACCTGGCCTTTCCAAGCTGGAGCTGGTGGCCTGAGCAGGGCCCACCCTGGAGTCCTGGGGACCCCTCTCCAATGGATGAGATTGAGTCAGACAAGGTTCTGTAGATCCTCATGGGGGGCTCATCTCAGCAGCACTGTGGCTTCTGGAAGGAGGGACTTCCTGAGGATTTGGGGCTTCCTGGGGTCCTCCCAAGTTGGGTCCTGCCCCAGTCTGTCCACGAGGCTGGGCCTGAGCCCTGGCCTCTGCCTTGGGATGCCCCTCTTGGGCAGGGCCTGGCTTGTGAGCTCTGCAGGAACCTGCCTGTGCCTTCTGCGAGCTGGGGGTGAACCAGCTCCTGGAGGAGCTGAACCCCTGGGCTGAGGGAGCCGGGCACTGCATCCCTGGGCTGGCGTCTCCCTGTGCCTCCTTACCCTACCAATGAAACACCAGAGGAGCCTCATCAACGTGGAACCCTCAGTGCACAGCCCTTCCTTGCCCTGAAGGGAGGAGCAGAGGTGCTCAGGGTCCCCTGGGCTACCCTGAAGTCCTCCCACTTTCAGTCCCCTCTGCAGACTCTTCTCCGAGGAGCAGAACCCAGGGCAGTGGCCAGGGATCCCCCAACCCCTGCCCCATACCCAGAAGCCTGATGGACACACTTCCCTCAGCCCTGCTCAGCCAGAGCTTGGCCCTGGTCCCAGTGCCTCTGCCTCCCTCAGGGCAGGAAAAAGAAACCCAACTCCGAACCCACGGAGAATCCCCATCCCAGGTCAGGCCGTGGCTGGGACTTGGCCTCTTGTCAGCTCCATGAGGGACTCGAGCTGCCCCTGGCTCTTGGACCCAGGGCCTCTGGGGAGGAGCAGAGGGTGTCGTCCACTCACCAGGTATCTCATGATCTTTGGGAAGGACTTGTGCAACACCTGCTCCTGGTGTGATAGGAGCCTCCAGAGCCAGGCAGTATTTGGGCTGTAGAATACTGAGAAGCCCCCAACCCATCACCCCATCAGAGTCCACTCCCAAGAGCTGGGTAGTGGCAGAGGACCCTGGGCCCTGAGGCCTCCCTGCCTCCTATCTGGTGACCCCGTCACACGGTCTCAGCCCTGGGGAGGAGGGCCCTAGCTGGAGGTGGTGCCCAGTGGCATCCTGGGCTGAGGTGCCAGGAGAGCAGGCCTGCCTTTGATGCTATGAGGCAGGACAGAGGCAGGCAGGTGCCAGAGGGGAGAACGGGGTGGGTGCTGGGGGCTATGTGGCCATCTCCTGGATGTGATGTCAGGCTGGGGGACATGGGATGCATGGGGGACATTGCCATCTGGGCTTCATCGGCCCATTTGTGGGCAGGGAAGGTGTCTGGGAGCGCAGCCAGCTGGGAGGCAGGAGGACACTCAGGGAGGTGAGCAGTGCCTGCACAAAGTTGGGTCTGGCTTTGGGGAACAAAGGGCAGCCAGAGGGAAGTATCAATGCCCCCTGCTGTTGGGGGTGAAAGGCATCTGACTTGAGGTAAGAGCGTCCCTGTCTTGAACCAGGCTGCTGTGGGACCCTCAGCAGGGACATCCCAGAGGCTCCAAACAAGCTGGGATGCAAGTAAGACGCCTTGCCTGGAAATTGGGATCATTAGCCAGGGTGGTCGGCCCCTGGCATGGCTGTGTAAGGCCCCGAAGGTAGCTGTCCACGTACCCTGCAGGGAGTGCCTCCCACCAGCAAGCAGCTGGGCCAGCACCAAGAAAGCATCTTCCTCCAGCAGATACAGCAGGAGGGTGGTGGTGACGTGGCTCAGGTGCCAGTGGTAGCCCACCTCCTGCAAGAGCCAGAGTCACTGTGGGAGGGCTGAGACCACCTGGGAGGACTCATGTCACCAGAGATGGCAGAAGTCCTCAGGGACACCTGCCTCAAACCCCGGGATTTGGGGTGGGCATGAGGACTGAGCAGGTCACGTATGACTCAGCTGACAAGGATCCTGGGGGGACTCCTGCAGCGAGCATCTAAGCTCACAGGGCCCTAAAGGGCACAGGCAGGGATTGTTCATGCTCCCTCCCTTGGGCCAGGCTGGGGAGGCCTCTGTGCCAGGCCTGGAGCAGCACCTGTGAACTGCACCCACCGTAAGGGCAGGCGTGGGGCACTGACCACCACACAAAGGATCCTGCAACAGCTCAGGGGCTGCCTGCCAGGCACAGGAGGGCGGCTGGGTCCAGACCCCGTGTGGGCAGCCCATGGAGTCGCCTCAGCAGCTCTCCCTGCCTGGAATGGTCTGGAAAGTGGGAGTGGCGCAGGAGCAGCCACCTGGGTGACACCCTCCCTGTGTGCTGCACTCCTATGGCGTTCAGGCAAAGGGAAAATTGGATCTCTGACTGGTTTCTGGTGAAGAAAAGGCTTCCTCAGGATGCAAACTCATTTCATGACAAAAGCCTGATCCATCAGGCACCTCAGCAACTTGTCAAACCTGTCTCCTGTGAGGACCATCTGCATGCGACCCTGCCAAGCTCCTGGGCTTCGGGGCAACACCAGGAGGGGAAGGTCATTTCTTCATCTGAGACGTGGGGATCGGGTCAAGATGACACCAAGAGTCTGGACCTCAATCATTTTCCATCTCAGTTTGACCCCCTCAGCCAACCCTTGCTTGGGTGTCCACGCCAGCAAGTGAGCTTGAGTTCTGCCTACTACGTGCTGGTGGGTCACGAACACTGAATTTTCCAGAAGTGCTGACACCCCCAAGAGACACCCATGCCTGTGAATATGGGCACATGGCCCAGGAATATCGCTGCCCGGGAATACTCACAGGGTTATATGCAGAATAGGCCACGAGGATGTCACATAATTCCTGCTGCCTAGAAAAGAGGGAAAAGAGGGGTTTTTTTGGTTTTGTGCAGATGTTGTCAGTTTCATTTTGTCTGCAAACCCGGGCAACAAACACAATTCTGGGTTCAGATATTCTCCCAAATAAGCAGTGAACTCTTCAGGACACCTGGTTTTTAGGAGTTTTTTCAGTAAAATCCCCATTCCTTACAATGCAAATATCGTAGGTATACAGTTGGATCCGTAATCATTTTCACTCTGGTTGATTTTTTTCTTCCTGCTTTTCTCAGGTTGCAGACATGGAAGTCCAGTCTTTGGGATGTGCAGTTCCATGGTTCTGAACCAATGTGCAGAGCCTCCCGTCCACCACTGCAGCCCCTCCCAGAGCAGCTCCTTCATCCTCCAAGTCCCCAGTGTGTCCCCTTTACAGCTAACGTCTCCCGGCTCCGTCAGCCACTGGCCATCCTGACCTGTTCTCTGTCTCTATGCTTTGCTCTTTCCCAGAATGGCCGATGAATTGGAATCCTGCGATGGTAGCCTGTTGGGTCTGGCTTCATTCCCTCAGCAATATGCATCTAAGTTCCACCCATGGTCCTGTGGACATCGGGGATTCGTTCCTTTTCCTCACTGAGTCATCTTTGTCTGGAGTGGAACCTCCTTCCTCTTAAGTATCCATGTTGAAGAGCATCTCAGTAGCCTCTGGGTGTGAGTGACAATCAATCAAGCGGTGAACGCAGCAGCTTGCAGCTTTTATTTGGGTGTCAGTTTTCAAATCAGTGTGGTCAATATCTGTGACACTTTGGGGATGTGTGGTATGAGGCCACCGAACTTTGTGAGCCACGGCCCATCTGACCTCCAAAGTGGCTGTGCCCTGTCGTGTTCCCACCAGCCATGGGTGAGAGTTTCCAGGGCCCCACATCCTCCCTAGTATTCTGGGCTGTCAGTGTTTCCTGGGAAGGCTCCCGAGTCCCATCACCCCGCCACCTTCCTGGGTAGTTGTGGGTTGTGGAGAGCACTTTTCACCGTTTTGCATAACTTTTTTTGCTGCCTTCTATCTCCTTGGAAGCCACCTGGGTTCTGGCCCCATATGTCCCAGCCCGGCCCAGGGCTTAGAGTCCGGGAAGTGCTCAGTCCATAATGCTGGCTGTTGCCTGGGCCAGGAGAGCCCTTGGCAGCTCTGTCACTCCTCCTGGGTGACCGTGGCCTCTGCCCTGGGGAAGCCCTCATCCCTCTGGATCACCCCATATTTCCTGGGACCCCTGCAGCCCCCATAGGCCTTACTTGAATCTGAATCCTTCTCTAAAGATTGTGTGGTTCTACAGGGTATGGCTGACATCTACCTTGATGTGGTGGATGATCCTGGAGGACCTCTTGCCTTTCTCCTTCATGACCTGTAGGGCAGGGCTGAGAGGAGGAAGCAGCCTCAGAACAGACAAAAGACTTCTGGCCCCAAACGGCAGTCATCTTACAGTTAGTACTTCTGGAAGGAAGGGAGGACGGTTTCCTTCTGCAGAAAGCTCCTTTTTTGGCCGGGCGCGGTGGCTCAAGCCTGTAATCCCAGCACTTTGGGGGGCCGAGACGGGCGGATCACGAGGTCAGGAGATCGAGACCATCCTGGCGAACATGGTGAAACCCCGTCTCTACTAAAAATACAAAAAAACTAGCCGGCGAGGTGGCGGGCGCCTGTAGTCCCAGCTACTCCGGAGGCTGAGACAGGAGAATGGCGTAAACCCGGGAGGCGGAGCTTGCAGTGAGCTGAGATCCGGCCACTGCACTCCAGCCTGGGTGGCAGAGCAAGACTCCGTCTCAAAAAAAATAAAAAAATAAAAAAAAAAAAAAAGAAAGCTCCTTTTTTGCCTTGTTTCTGAAGCCAGGGAGGTCAGTAGAGCCCAGCGCACCTGTGGTGCCTGTGTCACCATCTGTGCCCAGCATGTGCATCTGAGCACAGCCCCCACCCCCAACCCGGGCTCGACATTCCCTCCAGCTGGAGTCCTGGGCTCCTGACACAGCCTGGCCTATTTGTCCTGCCCTGGCCGAGTGTGGGAGGGCCTTACCTTGTATTTCCCGGGTTCTGGGACTTGACTTTGTCAATGTCTAGCAGGATTGACCACGCCCAGCCTCACACTGCCACGGGAATGCCTTTGTACATGCTTTGAGACAGCTACAGACAGAAGAACACTCCAGTGAGACAGGACGTGTGGTGACTGGGGGAGGAAAGCCGGCAAACAGTCCTGCCGTCCTGTGGTGAGGACTGGGTGCCAACCACCTGCTGAGAGGCAGATGGTGCCATGTCATGGCCATGGGCGCCTGTCTCCTGACTGCAGAGAGCAGTCACAGAGGCCACTCCCTCCCCATGTTACCTTCTTTTCCTTTTGAGATGAAGTCTTACTCTTGTCGCCCAGGCTGGAGTACAGTGGCGTGATCTTGGCTCACTGTAACCTCCACTTCCTGGGTTCAAGCAATTCTCGTGCTTCAGCCTCCTGAGTAGCAGGGATTACAGGTGCCTGCAACCATGCCCAGCTAATTTTTGCATTTTTAGTAGAGACAGGGTTTCGCCATGTTGGCCAGGATGGTCTCAAATTCCTGACCTCAGGTAATCCGCCCACCTTGGCCTCCCGAAGTGCTGGGATTACAGGTCTGAGCCACCAGTCTCAGCTGTCATGTTACCTTCCTGCTGTTCTTATATTTGTCCAGTCTCTGAGTATTTTCAGCCACTTGGCAGTGCATTTTATTTCCTAACATCTTTGCTGTCAAATGAACCAGGATGGAGTTAGTGGAGCTGCCAGGCCTCCAGCAGCGGCCCATGGATACTGCGTCCTGGGCTTCAGGGCCCTGAAGGAGCCAGGACACAGCAGACCCTGGCAGCTGAGACTCTCTGAACTAACTGGAGCTGGTGGTCTGGACTGGTGATCGCAGGACATACCATCCTCAGGCCACAAACACCCTGAGTTTTGGTCGGGCCCCGGCCTTTAGCTGGGGACTTGGTGCAAACAGGCAATGACCTCTGAGCCAATATTGTGGTTCTTGGTTTGGGTTTTGGTCAAACGCTCATGGGAACAGAGTCCATCAGGAAAGGCTGCCCGTCCCAGGGATAGCCGTGGCCCACTCACCACTGCCTGGGCCCACGGGCCACCCCCTCTGTCTCACCGACCACTCCTGATTCCTGGTCCCTGGACCAGCCTCCCACGCAGCAGGCACTGGCTCTTACCTTCACCTTCAGGGCATTGACATGGGCAGCTCTGTCTCACTGTAAGGCAACCCAGGCAGAACTGAGGACCTGCCCGGGCCAGGAGCCATCCTTGTCCATGAAAAGGCCCCAGCCCTGCCCATCCACCCTAAGTCTCACCCCGGGACAAAGCACAGGGAAGGAAGACAAGGGCCTCCCTGTACAGCTGATGCCCACGAGGCACGAGGACCCTGGAGAAGAGGGAACTCAAGGCTGGCCTGGCAGGAGCCACTCGGGGCCCGTGGGGTACCTCGGCCCACACAATGGGACTGCTCCTCCTGGGCTGGACGCAACACCCTCTGCGGGAGCTGAGAAAGTCCAGTTCTGAGACGGGATGGGTGCCGCCTAGGGTGGGTGGCCGAGCCCTGACTAACAGCAGTGCCTTGGGAGTGACCACATCACCCACCAGAGTCCAGGGAGCCTGGCCTGAGAGCTGCCCAGCGCCCTGAGGATGTACCTGGAACCCGTCCCACCCGACACTCCCCACAGGCCTTGCAGGGTCTGACCTCCCAGTGTGCACCTGCCTCTGCCTGCATCCTGGCCACTGACCCTGCCTGTTCCCCATCGTCGCCCATCCTGCCTGACGCAGAGACTGTGACCCTATCTCCAGCCACCCTGGCCCTTCCCAGACTCTCTTCCTGTCAGAGCCTAGGCATGAGACCCCCAGGTCTCTAACTGGGCTGCTCAGCGCTGCTGGGGAGAAGCCTGGGGTGACAAGGGTGACCAAGGGCCCTGCAGGCAGTGGAGCTGGCCCCACCACCCCACCTACAGCCTCAGTGAGCTCTCAGGGTCATTGGCTTTCAGCCCTCAGCCTCCTCCCAGTCATTGCAAAAACCAGGACATGGGATGCCTGCCTGTCCTCCCCCTACTGTCCTACCTGCCCCAACTCAGCCCCCCATCCACCCTGCACAGTGCTGACTGAGCCAGTGGGAAGCAGAGTCTCTGGAGGGCCACGCAGAGCCTTGGGGACTGACCAAGTTCCCTCACTGAAGGGTCCCAGGTGAGCTGCTGTTCTCTGACCACCCCACCTGTTTTCCTCCCCAGACTATCAGCTCCACCCTAGGCCAGCTTGGTTCAGGTGCGTTCCAGAAGTGGCAGGTCTCATGGGCTCACCCCGCCCCCCTGCCCCAGGCTCCTCCCTCTCTCCATCCTGTGAGTCCTGAGGGGTCGGCTCCAGGCTGGGCTCCCCTTACCAGGCCCAGGTCCTTTCCCAGCACTACCCCCGGGGCCTTCAGCTGCACGCTGTGTTGTCCCCCTGGCCTCACTATGAAATGCCCAGGCCAGGCCCTACCCTTTTCTCCCCCAGCCTCCCAGGGTCACAGCCCTTGCTGTCCCCATGCCCCTCCCTATAGGATGCCTCAGCTGGGCCCCCTGAGCCCTTGGAGACCTGCTACACAACTGCCCACAGGCCTGGCCAGGTGTCCCCTTGCCCTGTGGCCACCACCCTCAGATCTTACCAGGGCAAGCCCCAAGGGGACAGGGCCAGACCCACAGGCTGCCGCCTCCTCTCCTACTCATGTGGAGACCTCAGTGCTGAGAGCCCGGGGGCTGACCCAGCCCCTCTCTGTCCCACTCACTCTCCCGAGCTCCCTAGATGGGCCTTGAGGCTCTGCCCTAACCCTGACCCCGGGCTGGACCCGTAGGAGAGGCAGGGAGGAGTTCTGTTCCTGGAGAGGAGATTGGCCTGAGCCGGGGAAACCTGCCCTAACTCAGAGAGACCTTTCTAAAAACAAAACCCGTCCCTGAAGTGAGACTGGTGGGTGGGGGGACAGAGGACTCACCATATAACCCAGAGGCGACCGGTGAATTTCCAGATGTCAACATGCTCATGCTCCATGTCCACTGCTGCCCCAGCTCAGCGTCCCTGTGACCCAGGAAGGGCCAGGGAGACAAGGGCAAGGTGAGGGGCTTGGGGTCCTGAGGGCATGGACAGCCTATCTCCACCCTGTGATCCTGGGGAGCCCAGGACCCTCTGACCAGGCTCTGACCAGTAGAGGAAGTGAGGCCCCACCTTCCTCAAGGGAGCAGCCTGACCTGTATCTGCTCATACTTAGTAATGATGATGTTGCCTTGCCCCTGGGTGAGCAGGATATCCGGGTCCTCATCCATCTCCATCCTGGAAGACAAAGTCAGCCAAAGGCTGTGCTGCACCCGAGAGCTCCAGAGAACACCCGAACAGCTCCCACCAGACCCCCAAATGCTGGCCAGACAGGTAAGCCCCATTCCACCGTTGCTCCCTGAGACAAGAGGCTAAACCCAGTGGTCCCACCCCTGCCCTAGTCTCTAGAGTCCCTGCCCTGGACCAGGAGTGGGCTCCTTCCTGAGGACTTGAACACAGGGAGACCTGGACAGAGAGGCCCATTGTTCCCAAATGCTCTGAGACAGGCACACACCTGCCCTGGCAGGACAAACAGCGTCCACCTGCTGAGGGTAAAGGGCCCACGATGGGCTCTTCCGGGCCCTGCAGGCAGTTGGGGTCAGGAACCAGACGTCTCTTTAGGATCAGCCTTCTGGGATCCTTCTGGGACCACGAAGATGCCCAGTTTTCTGTAGGAAGCAAGACATCTGGTGACTGCTCCGTTCTACTCCAGTTCTTACGCACTCTGGCCAGTGAAGCCGCTTCAGGAACAACACCAGCCAAGCAGGAGGGTGTTTAGTTTGGGGAAAAAATGACCTATTGAGTTCAAAGCAGCCTCTTTGCTCGTGGAAACCCCGTCTGAGGTGGAGGACGGCGGACTCCACAATTCCCAGCTGTCAATACAGGAGGGGGCTTCGTTTTCCTGGATCACCAAGAAAAAAACAAGAGAACTCTGGGGCCTGGAGGACACCCAAGGGGACCATCCTCCTTGGGAATACCTGGGACAAAGGAAGGACAAGGTCTCTAGAGCATCAGACAGAGAAGGTCCCAGTCCCCAAGCCCCTTTGACCAGGAGGGACAGTCATCACCCTCCAGGCAACCCTCCAGAACGCCTTCATTTTCCACAACTGCCCAAGGGCAGAGGGCTCCCCACCCCACTCCTAGACGAAGGACCCCATGTGTCCAGTGGGGTCCACAGGGACCATCAGTGACCGCACCTGAAGTCTGAGTTGGTGAGACCTCCTCCTGTGGGGACCCAGCTTCGGGCACAGACTTAGACTGAGAATCACCCCCTCCACCCCATGAAGGTCCAGAACCCCAGGGAAATCTAAGGGAGGGAGGCTGGGATCTAAGGGAGGGAGGCTGCAGAGGTCAGGGCTTGAGTCCAGCATGGCACAGGGCAGGGCTGAGAGCACAGCCCAGGGTCACATCTGGGTCTCTGGGCCAGTCATTACCTCTCTGACTCTAGACATCTCACCTGTGGAATGGCTACATTTGGGGACAGCACCCACCCACGGAGTTGCTGTGAGGATGAAGGAAAAGGCCATCTACAAGGTCAGTGCAGAACCTGCACCTGGCGAGTGCTCAGGGATGCCATGACTCATCCCCACTATGAATAGAGGCAAAGAGGCTCCAAGGACAAACCCTCTGTCTGAGGTCATCCAGCGGCCAGCTGGCCAGGCCTCTGCTAGCCAGGCCCTGCTGAGCAGGCCCCTTGACTATTTCCCCACTGATCACACTTTCACTAAGCCCCAGCGTCCAAGTCTCTGCTGACCAGGCCCCCACTAACCCGACCCATGACGACCAAATCCCCCACTGACCACGCCTCCCTGGCCAGGACTCTGCTGACCAGGTCGCCACTGCCCAGGTCCCAGAGCAGCAGTGCTCAAAGTCCCCTACTCAACTGCCCAAGGGCAGAGGGCTCTTCACCCCACTCCCAGACAAGGGATCCCATGTGTCCAGTGGTTCCCACAATGGCCATCAGTGACCGCACGTGAAGTCTGAGTTGGTGAGACCTCCTCCTGCGGGGTCCCAGCTTAGGGCACAGACTTGGACAGAGGACCACCCCCTCCACCTCACCCATAGGAGCTCTGTCCCAGTGGCCCTTCCAGGGCCAGACTCTGCCCCTTCAGGGGCTGGAACCCCAGGCAGATTTGGAATCCAGGGCAGAGAGGCCACAGAGGTCAGGGCTTTAGTCAAGCACAGCACAGAGCATGGCTAAGAGCACGGCCCAGGGTCACATCTGGGTCCCTGGGCCAGTCACTGCCTCTCTGACCCTAGATCTCACCTGTGGAATGAGTACATTAGGGGACAGCACCTACCCCCCAGAGTTACTGTGACGACGAACGAGACAAACATCTATACCATCAGTGCAGAACGGGCACCTGGTCAGTGCTCAGGGATGACCCTCCTCAGCACCTGCCCCGAGGCCAGCACCGCCCACCAGGTAGCAACTGTCCCAGGTCAACAGGGAGGGAACACAGCAGGTCACACTCACCTGAGTCTGCCGATCCAGCTGTGCCTCTCACTTAGGAAAGCCTCCTCTGTGCAGAACCAGACACCGCTGTGGGTCTTGTCTCCAAGAGCTCCAGGCACAGAAGGCAGCCGGGTAGGCGGCAGGGACTCAGCACCAGTGACATTGCGGGGTCACGACACCCATCACAACGGGCCCCCGCCTGGGTCAGCAGGGCCCAGAGTCAGCATCCTCCACCCCCGAAGCATCAACATATGTGCATGCTGTGTGTTTGTGAACGTGAGCGTGCACACATACGTGGGTGAACACGTGTGCATATGGTGTGTTGCTTCCATGGCTGGGCCAGGTGGCCCCATTCATGTACACACTCAGGTCCTTGTCACTGTCATCCCCGGCCCTGGGCCTGTGGGCAGCCTCAGAGTGTCCACAGGTGCTCCCCAACCTAAGCCCTCCCTAGGTGGGGCAGTCCTGTGGGTGGGGGGCAGAGAATTGAGGGTGGAGGGCAGAGGGCAGGCCCTCTCTTTAGCAGGGGACTCAGCTAGGGTGTAAAGTGCTAGGTCTGTGTGACAGGGCCGGATTCCACACATCTGCTCACCTCCTTCTCCCAGTAGCCCTCTGGGGTGACGTGACTCATCTCCACTACAGATGGCAGCAAGCTAGTTCCAAGGACAAACCCCTGCATGAGGTCACCCAGAGGCCAGCTGGCCAGGACCCCACTAACTAGGGCCCCACTGACCAAGCCCCCCCAAACAGGCCCCTACTGACCAATGCCCCCCCCCACAAGGCCTTCACTGACCAGATCCTGACTGACCAGGCTCTTGATGACCAAGCCCCCAGTAATCAGATCTCCACTGACCAGGTCCCCACTGACCAAGAAGACCCACTGACCAAGCACCCAATGACCAGGTCCTCACTGACAATCCCTCAATGACCAGGCCCCCTGACCAAGTCTCTGATGGCCATGTCCTTTCTCATATATTTTTTGTGACCAAGTCCTAATGTCCAAGTCTCTGCTGACCAGGCCTCTCTGCCCAGGTCTCTGAGCCATGGTGCTCAAAGTCTTCTTTCAATGACCCCCCTCAGTCCACAGAGCCACCCTCCCCACATTGGCACCCATAGGCCAGGCACTGGGGGTCTTCTCAGGTCAGGGGTCCTCCTCTGGGACACAGGGAGGGACACTGGGCCCCACGCTTTGGGTGCCCAGCTTCATGCTCACCCCATAAGACCCTCTGGGCCCATCTCAAAGGGACCGGGGAGGTGGCCTGGCACCACCTGGACACACTGTCTGGGCCTATCCCTGAGCCACACAGCCAGAGGAATGGGGGGACGTTTGTCAGACCAGGCATCCCGCTCTGTTGGGTCTCCCAGGGCCCTTCCCTCAGAGCCCGGATCTAGAGACACAGCACAAAGGCTGCAGGGTGACCGGCCCAGAACCCTTGAGACTAGGCTGGGGACCACACAAGAACTGTCCCCAGACAGCCAGAAGACCCTTTGCTAGTTTCTTGATACCTCATTTCTCACCAGCTACCTTTCCCCAACAGGAATCCCGCTCATGCAGAGTCAATGAGGAGAGGAAGATGAATCCGTGGAAAGAAAGAAAACAAAAGATGGGTGGGGAGAAGAGTTGAGAGTGTAGCATTATAAGGGTCCTACACTATGTGTGTTATTTGAGGGTTGACTGTGATTAATTAAAGGTGTATCTTGTAGACAACCATTACACACACAGTATTTTATCTATACACACACCACACACACACACACACACACACACAGAGAGAGAGAGGAGAGAGAGAGAGAGACAGAGAATCTTGCTCCATTACCCAGGCTGAAGTGCAGTGGCCCAAACACAGCTCACTACAGCCTTGACTTCCTAGGCTCAAGCGATCCTCCCACCTCAGTCTCCTGAGTAGCTGGGACTACATGTGTGGGCCCCCATGCCTGACTGCTTTTGAAATGGTTTCTTATACAGACAGGATCTTGCTGTGTTACCCAGGCTGGTCTGGACCTCCTGGCCCCAAGCAATCCTCCAGTCTCAGCTGGAAGTGTTGGGATTACAGGCATGAGCCACTGCACTCGGCTTACACATGTTTTAAGAAGCATAAATACAAAGGTCAGTGTTGCCATGAAGTCAGGCAGGGGTTGGGAAACTATGGCCCACAATCCAGATGAAGGCCCCCTCCTGTTGTGGTGAATAAAGGTTTATTGGAGCCACAGTTCCTCCCGTGTTCACTTCTTGTCTGTGGCTGCTTTGGGGCTGCAGTGGCGGAGCTGAGTAATTGTTGAGTATGTGCAACAAAGACCACAGGGTCCACGAAGTCCAAGATGCTTACCACCAGGTCCTTTTCAGAAAAATCTTGCTGAGCCCTGGGGAGGGGGCCAGGTGGCATTGGGGAGGCCATCGGGGAGGCTGGTACAGTAATCCAGGCGAAAAATGATGGGAGCTCAGATTAAAGCGATCATGACAAGTGGCTGGAATCATGATGTACTTTGGGGATAGGACCAACAACACATGGATAAAATGGACAGTATTTAGGTGTTTAGAGTTTCAGATTTTCTTTCTACCAAAGGACCCCTTTCTAAAAAAAAAAGTACAAAAGGTCAATTTAAAAATCTGACCAAAGAAACACCACCACAAGATTATTTGTGTGATTGGAGCTGGGATTGAGCCTGGGTACCTTGTGTTTTCAGCACCCCTAACACCCCGGCTGTTCCAGAGGCACCCTACAAAGCCCCTTGGGTTCAGACAAGCTGAACTTGAAACCACAGATTGGAAGGAATAGAAATCTGCGCATCTTTCACACAAGCCATAACATTCTAAGCCGCATCTTTGCAGCACACTGACGTGGGGCTACTTCATGCACAGCCAGCAAGTGTCTGCGCCAGTTCCGGGATTTGTGTCCACCCTGTTATAAGAAGGCAGCTGCTTGCGTGAGGCATGGCGGTGAGGAAACAATGCCACCCGGATCTCACCATTGGCTGTGTGGACTGGCTGTACCATGGGCCAGACGCATGTCTTGGGCAGACACTTTTTAGATGCCAACTTGCCTGTAGACAAAGATGATGCAGAGGTGGCCTCGGGGAGGGCCTGTGTGATGGGTTGAATTTGTCCCCTGAAATTCCTGTGTTGATGTCCTTAGCCCCAGTGCCTGAGAATGTGATCTTATTTGGAGATAGTATCTTATAGAAATAAGTTAAAATGAAAAATCAGGTCAGTAGGGGGGCCCCCAATCTAACCACTGGTGTCCTTACTATAAGAAAAGTAAATGTGGACAGAGACACACAGAGGGAAGACGAGGTGGGGAGACACAGGGAAGGCCACTTACACACCAGGAGAGAGGCCTGGAACAGAGCCTTCCTGGACCACCCTGGAAAACGACCTTCCCTGCCGACACTTTGATCTTGGACCTACAGCCTGCAGGACTGTGAGACAGTGAGATTCTGTTGCTGAAGCTGCCTAGTCTGTGGTACTTTAAAGGAGCCCTAGCAAACCAATGCAGCCTGGTAGCCCATAGAGGATGAAAAGATGGAATGAGCGATAGAGCCCCAGGTTTCCTGTCTACACTTCCCAAAGTGCGCTAAGGGAATCTTTGGTGGGTGCAGGTTTGCAAAATAATTTTGGGAGGTGCAGGGTGCATAATTTCAATGTACATTATTATGGATTTATCTTACTGTGAAAATGCTTCTAAGAATAGTTTACTTAAGGTTTACATGCTACTGAAGATACAGCTTTAAATGCTAACAAAAAGTGGATGCAGATGAAAACATTCTCTTGCTGTGGTCCAGGGAATCTCGATGTTTTTTTCAGAGACTCGCAGTTTTCAGCTAGAGCTGCCCTCCCCTTCGTGTCCACTGCACACCCCCACAACACACACACGTACCTAAATACATGCACAGACACACACATGCACATACATATACATGCACGCACACACATACATGCACACCCATATGCATGCACACACCTGCACATACACACACACTGTGCTTCATGCCCTCACTAAGGAGGCATGGAAGGGAATGTGTGTCTGTAAGGAAATAAAGACAGCTCAAGACCCTGGTTCCCTGGGTGTTTGCACAGGCACCCTCCTTGCAGACCATTCTTTGGTCTCTTTCTCTCTCTTAATGAGAAAGTAGAACCTGAGTGGGTACCCGGCTGCCTAGTGCTCAACCCAAGGTCACAAGCTTCCTCGGGAGCCTGGTGAGAGAGGGGCATCACAGGTCCTCCCAAACCGAGGGGGCAGTGTTCAGTGGAGCCTTGTGCCCAGGAAGGTGATAGACAGGACGTCTTGGTTCATCAAAGACCCAAACACAATGCAGTGAGGAAGGGCAGCCACCAAAGCTTTTATTCTCCAGGAGGAGGGGCGCTCAGGGGCTGTGAGCAGGAGGCACGAGGACTTTATTGCACATGTGGTTAGGTGATGGCTGTACTGGGAACTGGGACTCAGAGTGTCCCGACCTCCTGCTCTCTCTCTCTCCCTCTCTGCCTCCTCTATCTCTCTCCCTCTCTCCCTCTCTCCCTCTCTGCCTCTCTCCCTCTCTCCCTCTCTCCCTCTCTGCCTCTCTCCCTCTCTGCCTCTCTCCCTCTCTGCCTCTCTGTCTCTTTCCCTCTCTGCCTCTCTTCCTCTCTCTCCCTCTCTGTCTCTGTCTCCCTCTGTCTCTCTCTCTCTGCCTCCTCTGTCTCTCTCTCCCCATATCTCTCTCCCATCTCTCTCCATTCCCCACCTCTCTTTCTCTCTCCCCTTCTCTCCATCTCTCTCCCTCCTCCTTTCCCTCCCTGACCCCCATTTATGCACCTGGGCCCCCTTCCTGGGCAGGCACACACACAATGCCAAGACCGCTGTCTGGGATATGGGGGCAAGGCTGCAGGACTGTGGTCCTGGTGTGGCACCCCCACCTTCCAGCACAAGTGGGGTCGGGGGTCCCAGGCATGACTGCACTCTCCTGGGTGGGCGCCCTGCACTCGGGGAAGCAGAAGCTGCAGGTCTCCACTGGCTCAGGGGATGTGCCCACAGGGCTGCCGGCTTCCATTGCGTGATCTGCAGAGGCAAGAGTGGAGTGTGTGGGCCAGGCCTGGCCCTGCACCAGAGTAGGGGTGACAGTGTGGGCAGCTGCACTCTCCTCCGACCCAGGAGCTAAGGGCAATCACCCAGGCCAGTGTCAGTGTCCCCCAAATGCCAACCAGAACCTGTGCCTGGGCAGGGGTGGGCAGGCAAATCTTGACTCTCATTTCAGTCCAGTACCAAGCCTGCCACACCCCCCCAAGGGGACACCTCCTCCTGGGCTTAGCCCTAAAGGCCCTGCATCCTGAGAATCCTGGGCCCAGGCAAATCCGAAGGCCGGCACCCCACACCCACCCTTCCTGGGTGCCACTCTCCTGGGTATCTGCCTGCCAGGATGTCTTAAATTGATTTTATCAAGCTACAGCGAATAACAGGGATGAGCCCTGGGCCTCTCCACTTAGAAGCAGGGGCAGTGACAGGACGGAGGGATGGCCCGAGGCTTGTCACCCAAGCAGCGAGAAGGGCGAGGACCCCAGTTTCATGCACTCACCCTGGGAAGACTTGGCCGGACTTTGACAGGACCTTGAGCGAGGCTGGCAGGAGCAGGGATCCCCCCTCTTCTTGAGGAAGCAGGCCACTGTCACCAGGAAGCAGCAGAGGACGGCACACAGGCAGAGCCCCAGCGTGCTGTAGACCAGAGCCAGCTGATCCGCACTCAGTTTCAGTCCCGGGAGAGCTGCAAGACAGCGTGAGACCCCTCTCTGCAGTGCCTTCTCCTCTTCCCCTCATTAGGCTCAAGTAATCCACATCCCCCCATCTCCCTGCTGCGAGCCTGTCTGGCTCCTGGAGAGACTGGGCTCCTTTCCTGACCCTGAGGCTGCTGGGATGCTCTCTGGATCCTGGAGGAAGTTGATCCCTCCCCACCTCCTGGCAGCAACTTCCTAAGGCCTCGAAGCTGGAAATATGAGCTGGGCCTTCTTGTTGTCTCCACTTGCTAGGGCTGTAGTTGGGACAGCGCTGGAGATGGGCTGATGGGTGAATGTAGAGATGAACAGACGGGGCTACAGGGAGCATGTCTCTGTGCATCCTGAACTGGGCCCTTCCTCCAAGGAGAAGCCTTCCTGGGTGAGCGTTTACAGTTGCCCCTAGGTATCCATGGGGGACTGATTCCAGGATCCCCCACAGATACCAAAATACGTGGATGTCCAAGTGCCTGATATGAGATGGCCTTGCATTTGCATACAACCTACACACATCCTCCTGTACAGAGTCATCTTTAGATTACTTATAATACCTAATACAATATAGATGCCATGTAGATGTGTGTTATACTGTATTGTTTAGGGAATAACAACAAGAAAAAATGGCTGCAGAAGTTCAGTACAGATGCCACTATCCACTTTGTTTTCTGAGTATTTTCCAGCTGCTGTTGGTTGAATCCACAGACATGGGGTGCATGACACAGAGGGCCCACTGTAGTTTGAGAGTAGGACAGGCAGTGTTACACTAATGAGACCAGGACAGCAGGTGCCAACCAGGAGGTCCCTGGGCATCAGGGCACCTGGCCGCCCTGTGACTCAGGACTTGCACCTCCAGGTTTGGATGCTGGAGACAGACCAGACCAGGCGAAAGCCCTCCCCTTGGAAGTGCTCCTTATCCCAAAATCTCTTCCCTGTCCCTGGAGTTGGGCATCCTCTAGGCACTGGGTAGAAGGACAGATGAGCCAGATTTAAGACAACATGTCGAGAAGAGCGAGCCCCACTTCGTGCCGGGCACTTCCCCTACAGCAACCCCCTCGTCCTCCCGCTCTGATGGTGGACAACTACTCCCATTAAAAAATTAAGGCTAATGGCTGGGCGCGGTGGCTCACACCTGTAGTCCCAGCACTTTGGGAGGCCAAGGCAGACGGATCCCGAGGTCAGGAGATGGAGACCATCCTGGCTAACACGGTGGAAACCCGTTTCTACTAAAAATACAAAAAATTAGCCGGCCTGGTGGTGGGCGCCTGAATCCCAGCTACTCAGGAGGCTGAGGCAGGAGAATGGCGTGAACCTGGGAGGCGGAGCTTGCAGTGAGCTGAGATCGTGCCACCACACTCCAGCCTGGGCAACAGAGCAAGACTCCATCACAAAAAAAAAAAAAAAATTAAGGCTTGCCAGGCACTTCCCCTATAGCATCCCCCTTCATCCTCCTGCTCTGATGGCGAACAACTACCCCCACTGAAAAAATTAAGACAGAATTTGTATACCATCAAATTTGCCATTTTAAAGTGAACAATCAGTGGCTTTTAGCACATCACAAGCTTGTGCAGCCACGGTGACTATCTAATTGGAGACCATTTTTATCACCAAACAGAAACCCTGTCTCATTAGCAGTCACTCCCCAACCCCTCTCCTCAGCCCCTGGCAACTGCCCATCTCTTTTCTGTCTCTATGGATTTGCCTATTCTGGACATTTCATATTAATGAAATCATACAACACGTGGTCTTTTGTGCCTGGCTTCTTGCACTTGGCTTCGTGTTTTCAGGGTTCACCATGTCCTGCCGTGCTGTGTATTAGACCTTCGTTCCTCTTTAGGCGGAACGGACAGACCACATCTGTTACGCATTCATCAGGGAAAGGGCATTGGGTTGCTTCCACTTTCTGGCTATTGTGAATGACACTGCTGTGAACATTCACATCCACATGTTTGTGTGGACGGATGTTTTCTGTTTTCTTGGGTGTATACCTAGAAGAAGAATGGCTGGGTCACATGATAACTCTGTTTCATATTTTGAGGACCTGCTAGACTGTGTTGCACAGCATCTGCCATTCACACTCCATTTTGCAGATGACAAAATGGAGTCTCTAAGATATTGTTCCCAGTCTCAGACCTGCACCTGGGAGCTGGTCTGACCAACTCCAGGCCAGTGCTCCAAGCCCATGGGCCACACAGAGGCCCCAGGGCTGGCACTGCCCCTCTTCCTCACAGACACTCTTAGATTTAGGAATCTCATAAAGTGACAGAGCTGCCAGGACTCTTGGGGTCATCAGTGTCACTCTGACATTTACGGGGGAAGATGGGAACTTGGGGTGAGCTGGTGTCACTCCACCAGTCGGTGGCTGTCCTTCCTGTCCAGTGCCCAGATCTCAAAGAGGCCTAACGGAGGAAAGCAAGACCCCAGGACCTGCAAACTTGGTGCCACATATCCAACGCTTACTGCTCCTACTTGCCTCTGGAATCAAATGCAAACAGTGCCCTGGAGGCATGAGCAGGTAAGACCTGCCAGCCCTCAGAGCACAGACAGAATGCCGGGCTACAAGTTGTTACTAAGCGGAAATGAACTGCATTGATTCAAGGAGGAAAACAAAACATTTGTACATATTTCAAACATTTCAACATGAGATTCTGAAACCCAACTGTTCAGAAACCATGCAAGTGTTCAGAGACCATGCCTAGAGCACAGTCACCTGACATTACACCCTGTGGACCATCTGGGCTGGGCTGGGCCTCATTCTATCTAGGAGAGTGCCA